>NC_052548.1:25218-92005 GCF_016699485.2 Gallus gallus
CATGAAGTACGAACACGGGACGGGGTGCTGGCAGGGCCCCAACCGCTCCACCATGGTGAGCCTGGCCCCCCCCGCCCCCCCCTGCCCCCCAACAGGTGCCCCCCTTTATTCCCGGGGGGGTCCCATCCCTTTAGAAGTGCCCCCATCCTTCCTCTCTTAAAGGGCCACCGACCTCCTTGGATGCCCCCAATCCCTGTCCGTATTGGGTGTCTCCAATCCCCCCCCCCCATGCTCCTCCCCCCCCCCATCCCTTAATTCCTTATTCCCGTGGGGGGGGGGGTCATATCCCTTCAGAAGCATCCCCTTCCCCCTGGGCTGTCCCCCCACCCCCCCCCCCAGGTGCCCCCCTTTATTCCCGGGGGGGTCCCATCCCTTTAGAAGTGCCCCCATCCCCCCCTCTTAAAGGGCCACCGACCTCCTTGGATGCCCCCAATCCCTGTCCTTATGGGGTGTCCCCAATCCCCCCCCCCGTCCCTTAATTCCTTATTCCAGTGGGGGAGTCCCATCCCTTGAGAAGCATCCCCTTCCCCCTGGGCTGTCCCCCCACCCCCCCCCCCAGGTGCCCCCCTTTATCCCCGGGGGGGTCCCCATTTAGTTGTGCCCCCCATCCCCCCCTCTTAAAGGGCCACCGACCTCCTTGGATACCCCCAATCCCTGTCCCTATGGGGTGTCCCCAATCCCCCCCCATCCCCTAATCCCTTACTCCTGTGGGGGGGTCCCATCCCTTGAGAAGCATCCCCCTCCCCCTGGGCTGTCCCCATGTGCCCCCCCAGACCCCCCTAAAACCTTCTGGGATGACCCCCATCCCATTGCGTGCTCCCAGTCCAACCCCCCCTTTTCCCCCCCCCCCCCCCCCCAATAATCCCCAAATCTTTATTCCTGGGGGGGTTCCCCATCCCTTCAGGACTGTCCCCAACCCCTTCAAGTGCCACCACCCCCCCTGGCTGCCCCACATCTCCTTCCCCCAGCTCTCTCCCTGTCCCCCCTGGGTGCCCCCCCCCCCCCAACCGCCCCCCTGTCCCCCCCCCCATACCCCCCCTCCCCCCCCCCCCCCCCCCCCCCCCCCCCCCCCCCCCCCCCCCCCAGGTGAAGCTCTCCTGCGGCACAGAGACTGCAGTGACGGCCACCACGGAGCCGAGCCGCTGCGAGTACCTGATGGAGCTGGTGACCCCCGCCGCCTGCCACCCGCCCCCCCCCCCCACGAGGACCACGATGAGCTCTGACCCCCCCCCCACCCCCCCCCCTCCACCCCACCCCCACCCCGGGTATTGTGCCTCAGTTTCCCCTTTGGACCAATCAGCCCTCCAAGTTGAGGGGAGGGGGGGGGGGGGCGGTAATTAACGCAACGGGGGTCCACTTGCGGGCATCCCTCCTGGTTATGGGGGCTCAGCTTCGCACCCCCCCCCCCTCTCCCGGTCTTGTGGGCCCCCCCCCACTCCACCATGACCCCCCATGGGGGGGGGAGAGGGTCATGTGAGCTGTGCAGGGAGAACAACGCTGCCGACTGAGCCGGGGGGGCCACGGGCAATAAAGAACGGTTCCTCCCCCCCCTCCCGCCCCCGCTTCGTCTTTGGGCCCCCCCTCAACGCTGGGTGTTGAATTTTGCCGTGGGGGGTGCGGGGGGGGTCGCGTGGGCCGAGACTCCACGCAGGACTACATCTCCCAGCATGCCCCGCTCCCAACATGGCCACCGTGCCGAGGGCGGTATATCCCGGCATGCCACGGGGCCGGCCGCGCATGCGCCGATTAGCTGCGCTAAAGAGACCTGCGCATGCGCAGTGCGCCCGTGGCTTCAGGCCCGGGCTTCCTGCCCGGCCCGCAGACCGCAGTGCCGCTCGTTGTAAAGACGACCCGTTCTCAAAAGTACCATTTTTTTTTTCTCCTTAAAAAAAAGAAACAAACCTCAAACGAAACAACCGCAGAGCTTTGGTTGACAACGCAGCAGGGCCTCGGCCCGGGAGCACCGTGGGGCGGGCCTCCTCCCCACCCTCCCCACCGCCCGACATGGCGGCCAAGGCCCCAAAATGGCGGCCAAGGCCTCAAGATGGCGGCTGAGGCCCAAAGGAGCCCAACTGGGGGTGACCGAAGGCCCCGAGGGCAGCCAAAGCCCGAAGGAGCTTTGGCCAAGGCCCCAAATGGCGCCCAAGGCCCCAAAATGGCGACCAGGACTCAAAGGAGCCCAAACTGATGGTGACTGAGGCCCCAAAAGAGCTTTGCCCACAGCCCCAAAATGGCGCCCATGGCCCCAAATGGTGCCCAAGGCCCAAAGGAGCCAAACTGGTGGTGCCCAAAGCCCCACACGGCGGCCAAGACCCCACAGCGTCAACCAAGGCCCCATACGGTGGCCGAGGCCCCAAAACGGCACCTTCTGCCAAGCCCCAAAACGGCGGTCAGGACCCCAAACGGTGACCGAAGGCAAAATGGTGGAGGGGACCAACGCCGCAAGCGATGCCCAACACGGCGCCTCACACTGAGGCCTCACCAGCACCGACCCACGGCGCAGCCCCCATGTCCCGGGGTGACCCCGCTGTGCCCCCCTGCCCCGTGCGGTCATAGCTCATCGCGGGCGGTGCTGTCGAGGGGGGACTGCAGCACGTCCGAGTTTTTGGCCTCCCGGCGCAGCTCCTGCTGCTCTTTCATCTTCTGGGACTTGGCGCGATCCCAGTCCGTCTTGATCTTCTCGTTGTCCCACACCACAGACGTCTCCGTGTCGCTGATGTAGCCGTCGTCGCCGGTGTAGTGAGTGGGATAAACCAGCAGCGGCTCCACCGAAAAGGCCAGCAGGTTGCGGGTCTTGAAGTGCTTCATGTAGTCGGAGCTGCGTGAGGGAAAGGGGGAAGTGAGAGGGTTGTGTGCACTGTGTCGCTCTGTAGAACCGGGGGGGTGGGGTGGGGTGGAAGGGAGCTTAAAGGTCATGGAGCCACTGAATGGGTTGGGTTGGGTGGGATCTTAAAGAACGTGGAAGCGCTGAAGGGGTTGAGCTGGAAGGGAACTTAATGATCATGGAACCATTAAATGGGCTGGGAGGGATCTTAAAGATCATGGAAACAAAGAATGGGGTGGATTGGAAGGGATCTTAAAGGTCATGGAAACACTGAATGGGTTGGGTTGGGTGGGATCTTGAAGACCATGGAAGCACTGAAGGGGTTGAGCTGGAAGGGGACTTAATGATCATGGAACCATTAAATGGGCTGGGAGGGATCTTAAAGATCATGGAAACAAAGAATGGGATTGGGTTGAAAGGGATCTTAGAAGCACTGAAGGGGTTGGGTTGGAAGGGATCTTAATGATCATGGAGCCACTGAATGGGGTGGATTGGAAGGGGACTTAATGATCATGGAACCACTGAATGGGTTGGGTTGGTTTGGGAGGGATCTTAAAGATCATGGAAACAAAGAATGGGGTGGGTTGGAAGGGATCTTAATGATCATGGAACCACTGAATGGGTTGGGAGGATCTTAATGACCATGGAACCAGTGAGGGGGTTGGGTTGGAAGAGATCTTAAAAGTCATGGAAACAAAGAATGGGGTGGACTGGAAGGGATCTTAAAGGTCATGGAAACACTGAATGGGTTGGGTTGGGTGGGATCTTGAAGACCATGGAAGCACTGAAGGGGTTGAGCTGGAAGGGGACTTAATGATCATGGAACCACTGAATGGGTTGGGAGGGATCTTAAAGATCATGGAAACAAAGAATGGGGTTGGGTTGAAAGGGATCTCAGAAGCACTGAAGGGGTTGGGTTGGAAGGGATCTTAAAGGTTACGGAGACAAAGAATGGGGTGGGTTGGATGGGATCTTAAAGACTATGGAAGCACTGAAGGGGTTGAGCTGGAAGGGAACTTAATGATCATGGAACCACTGAATGGGTTGGGTTGGAAGGGATCTGAAAGGTCATGGAAACACTGAATGGGGTGGGTTGGATGCAATCTTAAAGACCATGGAAGCACTGAAGGGGTTGAGCTGGAAGGGGACTTAATGATCATGGAACCACTGAATGGGTTGGGAGGATCTTAAAGACCATGGAAACAAATAATGGGGTTGGGTTGGAAGAGATCTTAAAACTCATGGAAACAAAGAATGGGGTGGACTGGAAGGGATCTTAAAGATCATGGAAGCAGTGAGGGGGTTGGGTTGGAAGGGATCTTAAAGGTCATGGAAACAAAGAATGGGGTGGATTGGAAGGGATCTTAAAGGTCATGGAAACACTGAATGGGGTGGGTTGGATGGGATCTTAAAGACCATGGAAGCACTGAAGGGGTTGAGCTGGAAGGGAACTTAATGATCATGGAACCACTGAATGGGTTGGGAGGATCTTAAAGATCATGGAACCACTGAGGGGGTTGGGTTGGAAGAGATCTTAAAAGTCATGGAAACAAAGAATGGGGTGGATTGGAAGGGATCTTAAAGGTCATGGAAACACTGAATGGGGTGGGTTGGATGCAATCTTAAAGACCATGGAAGCACTGAAGGGGTTGAGCTGGAAGGGAACTTAATGATCATGGAACCACTGAATGGGTTGGGTTGGAAGGGATCTGAAAGGTCATGGAAACACTGAATGGGGTGGGTTGGATGCAATCTTAAAGACCATGGAAGCACTGAAGGGGTTGAGCTGGAAGGGGACTTAATGATCATGGAACCACTGAATGGGTTGGGTTGGTTTGGGAGGGATCTTAAAGATCATGGAAACAAAGAATGGGGTGGGTTGGAAGGGATCTTAAAGGTCATGCAAACACTGAATGGGGTGGATTGGAAGGGATCTTAATGATCATGGAACCACTGAATGGGTTGGGAGGATCTTAAAGACCATGGAACCAGTGAGGGGGTTGGGTTGGAAGAGATCTTAAAAGTCATGGAAACAAAGAATGGGGTGGGTTGGAAGGGATCTTAAAGGTCATGGAAACACTGAATGGGGTGGGTTGGATGGGATCTTAAAGACCATGGAAGCACCGAAGGGGTTGAGCTGGAAGGGAACTTAATGATCATGGAACCACTGAATGGGTTGGGTTGGTTTGGGAGGGATCATAAAGATCATGGAAGCAGTGAGGGGGTTGGGTTGAAAGGGATCTTAAAGGTCATGGAAACAAAGAATGGGGTGGGTTGGATGGGATCTTAAAGGTCATGGAAGCACTGAATGGGGTGGATTGGAAGGGATCTTAAAGATCATGGAAACAAAGAATGGGGTGGGTTGGAAGGGACCTTCAGGATAACAGATCCATAGAATGGGTTGGGTTGTGGAAGGGTCCTTAAAGATCACAGAACCATAGGAGATCTTTGGTCGGGAAGGACCTTAAAGATCACGGGACCATAGAATGGGTTGGGTTGTGGAGGAGTCCTTCAAGACTGCAGAACCATAGGACAGCTTGCGTTGGAAGGGACCTTATAGATCACAGACCCACAGAATGAGTTGGGTTGTGGAAGGGTCCTGAAGGATCACGGAACCATAGAATGAGTTGGGTTGGAAGGGTCCTTCCAGATCACGGAACCATAGAATGAGTTGGGTTGGAAGGGTCCTTCCAGATCACAGAACCATAGAATGAGTTGGGTCGGAAGGGTCCTTCCAGATCACAGAACCACAGAATGAGTTGGGTCGGAAGGGTCCTGAAGGATCACGGAACCACAGAATGAGTTGGGTCGGAAGGGTCCTTCCAGATCACAGAACCATAGAATGAGTTGGGTTGGAAGGGTCCTTCCAGATCACGGAACCATAGAATGAGTTGGGTTCAAAGGGTCCTTCCAGATCACGGAACCATAGAATGAGTTGGGTTCAAAGGGTCCTTCCAGATCACGGAACCATAGAATGAGTTGGGTTGGAAGGGTCCTTCCAGATCACAGAACCATAGAATGAGTTGGGTTGTGGAAGGGTCCTTCCAGATCACAGAACCATAGAATGAGTTGGGTTGGAAGGGTCCTTCCAGATCACAGAAACATAGAATGAGTTGGGTTGTGGAAGGGTCCTGAAGGATCACAGAACCATAGAATGAGTTGGGTTGGAAGGGTCCTTCCAGATCACAGAACCATAGAATGAGTTGGGTTCAAAGGGTCCTTCCAGATCACAGAAACATAGAATGAGTTGGGTTGGAAGGGTCCTGAAGGATCACAGAACCATAGAATGAGTTGGGTTGGAAGGGTCCTTCCAGATCACGGAACCATAGAATGAGTTGGGTTGGAAGGGTCCTTCCAGATCACAGAACCACAGAATGCCAACCGTTTGCTTTGGACGGGTCCTTGAAGACCGCAGAACCACGGGACCACAGCACAGTTGTGTCGGAAAGGACCCCCAGCCCCCCCAGCCCCACTCCTGCTCTCGGGCACCTCCAGGGACGGGGAACGCTCTGCCCCCCGTGCAGAACCACGCAGCCCTCAGCCCTCAGACTCACACGGGATGTTTGTTGAACATGATGGGGAGGAATTCATCGACGGGCAGCATTTTGGACAGCGGCTGAGCCGCCAGCAGCTTGCGGGCTCCCTGCAGCGAAACCACGTAGGCCAAAGTCCAGTAGGAGTAATCAGCCTCCACCAAATTCCTCACGTGCGGCACCGACCTCTCAGGCTGCTCCACCTGCATCCTCTTCCTCCCGATGTAACTGCAGGACGCGGCCCGGGTGAGGAGCAGCCATCACCCCCCGCCCTCCCCGATGGGGGGGCTCCCAGCCAGCACCGCAGCTCCGCTCGCGGCCACTTACATCAGATCCCAGCCCAAACCCTCCTCTTCTAAATCGTACATCAGGTTCATCAGGCGCCGCTTGAAGAAGATCTCGAAGCGCAGATCGTCCTCAAACACCACCGACTTCCCCAGCCCTCTCTCGACGATCTGGAAGCTCAGCACAAAACGCCTCCTGTTTTCCTGCCGGCCGGCCCAAAAAAAGCCCCCCGACCCCCAACCCCACCCCCTCCCCATCGCCTTCCCCCACCGCCAACCCCGCTCACCTCCTCCCACACCCGGTAGTGGCTGAGGAAGCAGCCCAGCTCCCCCTTGGTGAGCGGCCGGCCGTGGTACGGATCCTTGTAGCCCGGCAGCATCTTAATGCCCAGCGCTTCCACCTCGCTGCTGTTCATGGCCCTGCAAGGCGGCGCGGCAGCACTCAGCACCCACCTCGTGCTCCGCGTGCACCCGAAGCATCACCTCCTCCTCACTCACTTCCCATCCACCGCCTCCACCACCTTGCAGGCGATCTCCTGCTCGTGCAGCGTGCGCAGCATGCGCTCCCTGCGGTCGGCCCGGCGCTTCAGGTTGATCATGAAGACCTGGGGCAGAAGGCAGCAATGGAGGGACGCTCC
Organism: Gallus gallus; assembly: GCF_016699485.2. Taxonomy (NCBI): domain Eukaryota; kingdom Metazoa; phylum Chordata; class Aves; order Galliformes; family Phasianidae; genus Gallus; species Gallus gallus. The sequence continues at coordinate 32,498 of NC_052548.1, forward strand.
TCCTTGGGTGGACAGCGGCGCCATCCGGGGCGATGGGGGGGTGGGGGGTGGGGGGGGGGGTCCCGGTCCCCTCACCTCATCGAAGCCCATCTTGTCGGGGCTTTTGGGTGGGACGGAGAGGTACCGCGAGGGCTCTGCTGGGGGGTTCTTCACTGCAAACAGCAAAGAGGCGCCTCGCGTTGCTGCTCATCTCCAAGAGAGACCGCCGCGTCCCAGCAGCAGAACGGACCCCAGCAGCAGCAGAACGGACCCCAGCAGCAGCAGAACGGACCCCAACAGCAGCAGAATGGACCCCAACAGCAGCAGAACGGACCCCAACAGCAGCAGAATGGACCCCAACATCAGTGGAGCCCCCAAAAGCAGCAGAGGAGACCTCAACAGCAGAGGAGACCCCAACAACAGAGGAGACCCCAACAACAGAGGAGACCCCAAAAGCAGCAGAGACCCCAACAGCAGAAGAGACCCCAACAACAGAGGAGACCCCAACAGCAGCAGAGGAGACTCCAACAACAGTGGAGCCCCCAACAGCAGAAGAGGAGACCCCAACAGCAGAGGAGACCCCAACAGCAGCAGAGGAGACCCCAAAAGCAGCAGAGACCCCAACATCAGTGGAGACCCCAACAGCAGCAGAGGAGACCCCAACAGCAGAGGAGACCCCAACAGCAGAGGAGACCCCAACAGCAGCAGAGACCCCAACAGCAGAAAAGACCCCAACAGCAGTGAAGACCCCAACATCAGTGGAGCCCCCAACAGCAGCAGAGACCCCAACAGCAGCAGAGACCCCAACAGCAGTGGAGACCCGAACAGCAGCAGAGGAGACCCCAACAACAGTGGAGCCCCCAACAGCAGCAGAGGAGACCCCAAAAGCAGCAGAGACCCCAACATCAGTGGAGACCCCAACAGCAGCAGAGGAGACCCCAACGGCAGCAGAGACCCCAACAGCAGAAAAGACCCCAACAGCAGTGAAGACCCCAACATCAGTGGAGCCCCCAACAGCAGCAGAGACCCCAACAGCAGAGGAGACCCCAACAGCAGTGGAAACCCCAACAGCAGTGGAGCCCCCAACAGCAGAAGAGGAGACCCCAATAGCAGAAAAGACCCCAACAGCAGCAGAGGAGACCCCAACAGCAGAGGAGACCCCAACAGCAGTGGAGCCCCCAACAGCAGAAGAGGAGACCCCAATAGCAGAAAAGACCCCAACAGCAGCAGAGGAGACCCCAACAGCAGAGGAGACCCGAACAGCAGCAGAGGAGACCCCAACAACAGTGGAGCCCCCAACAGCAGCAGAGGAGACCCCAAAAGCAGCAGAGACCCCAACATCAGTGGAGACTCCAACAGCAGCAGAGGAGACCCCAACAGCAGAAAAGACCCCAACAGCAGCAGCAGTGGAGACCCCAACAGCAGAGGAGCCCTCAATAGCAGCAGAGGAGACCCCAACAGCAGCGGAGGAGACCCCAACATCAGCGGAGGAGACCCCAACATCAGCGGAGCCCCCAACAGCAGCAGAGACCCCAACAGCAGCAGAGACCCCAACATCAGTGGAGCCCCCAAAAGCAGCAGAGGAGACCTCAACAGCAGAGGAGACCCCAACAACAGAGGAGACCCCAACAACAGAGGAGACCCCAAAAGCAGCAGAGACCCCAACAGCAGAAGAGACCCCAACAACAGAAGAGACCCCAACAGCAGCAGAGGAGACCACAACTTCAGTGGAGCCCCCAATAGCAGCAGAGGAGACTCCAACAACAGTGGAGCCCCCAACAGCAGAGGAGACCCCAACAGCAGCAGAGGAGACCCCAACAGCAGCAGAGGAGACCCCAACAGCAGCAGAGGAGACCCCAAAAGCAGCAGAGACCCGAACAGCAGAGGAGCCCCCAACAGCAGCAGCAGAAACCCCAACAGCAGCAGAGGAGACCTCAACAACAGAGGAGACCCCAAAAGCAGCAGAGACCCCAACAGCAGAAGAGACCCCAACAACAGAGGAGCCCCCAACAGCAGCAGAGACCCCAACAGCAGAGGAGACCCCAACAGCAGTGGAGCCCCCAACAGCAGTGGAGCCCCCAACAGCAGCAGAGGAGACCCCAATAGCAGAAAAGACCCCAACAGCAGCAGAGGAGACCCCAACAACAGTGGAGCCCCCAACAGCAGCAGAGGAGACCCCAACAGCAGTGGAGCCCCCAACAGCAGCAGAGGAGACCCCAAAAGCAGCAGAGACCCCAACATCAGTGAAGACTCCAACAGCAGCGGAGGAGACCCCAACGGCAGTGGAGACCCCAACAGCAGCAGAGACCCCAACAGCAGAAAAGACCCCAACAGCAGTGAAGACCCCAACATCAGTGGAGCCCCCAACAGCAGCAGAGGAGACCCCAACAGCAGAAAAGACCCCAACAGCAGCAGCAGTGGAGACCCCAACAGCAGAGGAGCCCTCAATAGCAGCAGAGACCCCAACAGCAGAGGAGACCCCAACAGCAGTGAAGACCCCAACATCAGTGGAGCCCCCAACAGCAGCAGAGGAGACCCCAACAGCAGAAAAGAGCTCAACAGCAGCAGAGGAGACCCCAACAACAGTGGAGCCCCCAACAGCAGCAGAGGAGACCCCAACAGCAGAGAAGACCCCAACATCAGTGGAGACCCCAACAGCAGCAGAGGAGACCCCAACAACAGAGGAGCCCCCAACAGCAGCAGAGGAGACCCCAAAAGCAGCAGAGGAGACCCCAACAGCAGAGGAGACCCCAACAGCAGCGGAGGAGACCCCAACAGCAGCGGAGGAGACCCCAACAGCAGAAAAGACCCCAACAGCAGCAGCAGTGGAGACCCCAACAGCAGAGGAGCCCTCAATAGCAGCAGAGGAGACCCCAACAGCAGCGGAGGAGACCCCAAAGCTGCCTGGCAGAGTTTGGCACGGCACAGCGCGGCCGCAGCACGCGTGTCTGTGCAAGCAGGGGTAGGGGCTGCTTTCACTGCTCATCGCTGGGTTACGGCACCGCGCTGCCATTTATTGGCCCCACGTTCCTCTCCTTCCCCATAGGAGACTTTTTGGCCTCGGCTCTGTTGGTAAAGAGGTCTGAAGAGGAAACCCACGGCCTGGAGTGGAGCTCATGGACGTGCTCTGCTCCTGCCAACGGGAACAGCTCAGCCTGCAGCCAGCCAAGGAAAACTGGACGTGACCCATCAGAGCCCGGCACTGACCCGACAGGGTTGGCCACAGACCCACCCTGCATCCAGGGTGGAAAAAGGGCTTCTTTATGAGGTTCAATGCGAGCCCTGCCTCCCCACAAAGCAGCTTTGTGCCGCGGGGAGCCAACAGAGGCGCTCTGTGAGCTGCTGCTGCTGCGAAGGATGGGGGGAGCGCGGGGAGCTCTGAGCTGGGGGTGCAGCCTGGCTCGCAGTGGGGCAGGCAGAGCCCTGCAGAGGCAGCTGAGACCCAGAGAGGCAGAGGAGGGACTGCGAGGCTGCTGGGCAGCACGGAGGAAGCAGATGAAGCTGCTGGGCGTCCCTTTGCAGCTCTCCCTGCCCAGGGCTCAGCGCTGGCCGTGCTGGGCTCCCCATCCTCCTGTCACCCTGTCGGGGTTAGGGGGTGGGTCAGGGGTAGGGTAGGGGTAGGGGTAGGGTTAGAGGTAGGGTTAGGGGTGGGGGTAGGGGTAGGGTAGGGGTAGGGGTAGGGGTAGAGATAAGGGTAGGGGTAGAGTTAAGGGTAGGGGTAGGGTTAGGGGGTAGGGTTAGGGGTGGAGTTAGGGGTGGGGTTAGGGGTGGGGGTAGGGGTGGGGGTAGGGGTGGGGGTAGGGTTAGGGGTGAGGGTAGGGGGTAGGGTTAGGGGTAGGGTAGGGTTAGGGTTAGGAGTAGGGTTAGGGGTAGGGGGTAGGGGTAGGGTGTGGGTCAGGGGTAGGGTAGGGGTAGGGGTAGGGTTAGGGGTGGGGGTAGAGTTAGGGGCGGGGATAGGGGTGAGGGTAGGGTTAGGGGTGGGGATAGGGGTAGGGTAGGGGTAGGGGTAGGGTTAGGGGGTGGGGTTAGGGGTGGGGGTAAGGTTAGGGGGTGGGGGAAGGGGTGGGGTTAGGGGTAGGGGTAGGGTTAGGGGGGAGGGTTAGGGTTAGGGTGTGGGTCAGGGGTAGGGGTAGGGTTAGGGCTGGGGGTAGGGGGTAGGGTTAGGTGGTAGGGTTAGGGGTGGGGGTAGGGGTGGGGGCAGGGTTAGGGGTGGGGGTAGGGGTGGGAGTAGGGTTAGGGGTGGGGGTAGGGGTAGAGTTAAGGGTTGGGTTTGGGCTAGGAGTAGGGGTAGGATTAGGATTAGGGTTAGGGGTAGGGGTGGGGTTAGGGTTAGTGTTAGGGTTTGGGTTGGGGTAGGGGTATGGTTAGGGGTAGGGTTAGAGTTTTGCTTAGGTTAGGGTTAGTGTTAGGGTTTGGGTTAGGGGTAAGGTAGGGTAGGGTTAGGGTTTGCTAAGGGTTAGGGGTAGGGTAGTGTCAGGGTTAGGGTTTGCTGTGGGGTTAGAGTTGGGTTAGGGTCAGGGTTTTGGTTAAGGTTAGGATTTGGGTTATGGTTAGGGTTAGGATTAGGGTTAGGGTTAATGTTAGGGTGATGGTTAGGGTTGGGGTTTGGGTTGGAGTCAGGGTTTGGTTTGGGGTTATGGTTACGGTTAAGGTTAGGTTTAGGGTTGGGGTCAGGGTTAGGGAGGGTTAGGGTTAAGGTAGGCTTAGGGTTGGGGTCAGGGTTATGGTTATGGTTAGGGTTTAGGTTAGGGTTAGAGTTGGGGTCAGGGTTAGGGTTATGGTTAGGGTTAAGGTTAGGGTTAAGGTCAGGCTTAGGGTTGGGCTCAGGGTTAGAGTTATGGTTATGTTTAGGGTTAGGGTTAGGGATAAGGTTAGGTTTAGGGTTGGGATCAGGGTTATGATTATGGTTAGGGTTAAGGTCAGGCTTAGGGTTGGGGTCAGGGTTATGGTTAGGTTTATGGTTAGGGTTAGGGTTAGGGATAAGATTAGGTTTAGGGTTGGGATCAGGGCCAGGGTTAGGGTTGGGATCAGAGTTAGGGTTAGGGTTAGGGTTAAGGTCAGGCTTAGGGTTGGGCTCAGGGTTATGGTTATGGTTAGGGTTTAGGTTAGGGTTAGAGTTGGGGTCAGGGTTAGGGTTATGGTTAGGGTTAAGGTTAGGGTTAAGGTTAGGTTTAGGGTTGGGCTCAGGGTTAGAGTTATGGTTATGTTTAGGGTTAGGGTTAGGGATAAGGTTAGGTTTAGGGTTGGGATCAGGGTCAGGGTTAGGGTTAGGGTTAAGGTTAGGGTTAGGGTTGGGGTCAGGGTTATGGTTAGGTTTATGGTTAGGGTTAGGGTTAGGGATAAGGTTAGGTTTAGGGTTGGGATCAGGGTCAGGGTTAGGGTTAGGGTTAAGGTCAGGCTTAGGGCTGGGCTCAGCGTTGGGGTCCGGGCCCTCTACCCACCCATGATCTCCAGCAGGACGTGCATGAAGCTCTCCGTCTCATCCTGCAGCGTGCTGTGCGAGCGCAGCGGCACCGGGAGGAAACCGTACACCTCCTTGTTGCACACAAACATCTGCACCTCTACCGTGAGCAAACAGCCATTAAAAACAACAACGAGCGTCGCCCCCCCTCAAAGACCACCCCAACCCACCGCCCGGCCGAGGCGCTGCGGCTCACCTGCCTGCTTGCAGGAGGAGGCGAAGACGATGATGTCGTCGAAGGGCCACGTGTAGTCGGGGTGGGGGGGGGTAGAAGGTGAGCAGCCGGGATGCCTCCTTCCTCAGGTCCAGCAGGAAGGTGGAGTGCACCATGGGCACAGCAAAGCAGCCCCGCCGCTCCCGCTTACGGATGGGCAGGTAGGCGGGGGTGCGCTTGTAGTAGCCCTGTGAGATGACGGGGGGGTGGTTTGGGGGGGGGGCTGTGATGCGATGGGGGGGGCTGCTCGATGGGTCGACCCCGAGAGCGGAGCCGGGGGAAGGTAAGGCTGCTGCTGGGGGTGCGTTGGAGCCGAAGGGCAATGAGGGCTTTGCAATGGAGCACGGTGATGGGTGGTGGATGTGAACGCACCGAGGAGTGGGAAGAGCCAACGGGGAGGGGATGGGGGGGGGGGGGGCACAGAAACGCCTGCTTGGGCCTGCAGTGTCATCCCGGGGCAAAGAAACAGCACAGGGAGCTGCAGCAGCCGGGGGGGGAACACCAGGAGAACTGCCTGCCTGTAGCTGGGAGCTCAGCCCATGGCCAAGAAATAACACAGCCAGGAGAAGCAGCCAGGAGAGTGGAACATAAGGAGCAGAACTGCCTGCCTGTAGCTGGGATGTTGTCCTGCAGCCAAGAGCAAATGCAGGGAGCAGAACTGGCCAGGGAAGGGACATAACGAGGAGAACTGCCTGCCTGTAGCTGGGAGCTCATCCCATGGCCAAGAAATAACACAGGGAGGAGAAGCAGCCAGGAGAGAAGGAACATGAGGAGAACTGCCTGCCTGAAGCTGGGATGTGCTGTAGCCAAGGAACAGCACAGGAAGCAGCAGCAGCCAGGGGAGGAACATGAAGAACAGAACTGCCTGCCTGTAGCTGGGAGCTCAGCCCATGGCCAAGAAATAACACAGGGAGGGGAAGCAGCCAGGAGAGTGGAACATAAGGAGCAGAACTGCCTGCCTGAAGCTGGGATGTTGTGCTGCAGCCAAGAATAAATGCAGGAAGCAGAACTGGCCAGGGAAGGATCATAAGGAGCAGAACTGCCTGCCTGTAGCTGGGAGCTCATCCCATGGCCAAGAAATAACACAGGGAGGGGAAGCAGGAGAGTGGAACATAAGGAGCAGAACTGCCTGCCTGTAGTTGGGATGTTGTGCTGCAGCCAAGGAACAGCACAGGGAGCTGCAGCAGCCAGGGAAGGAACATGAAGAACAGAACTGCCTGCCTGTAGCTGGGAGCTCATCACATGGCCAAGAAATAGCGTAGGGAGGAGAAGCAGGCAGGGAAGGAACATAAGGAGCAGAACTGCCTGCCTGTGGTTGGGATGTTGTCCTGCAGCCAAGAACAAATGCAGGGAGCAGAACTGGCCAGGGAAGGGACATAAGGAGAACTGCCTGCCTGTAGCTGGGAGCTCATCCCACGGCCAAGAAATAACACAGCGAGGAGAAGCAGCCAGGAGAGTGGAACATAAGGAGCAGAACTGCCTGCCTGTAGCTGGGATGTTGTGCTGTAGCCAAGGAACAGCACAGGGAGCTGCAGCAGCCAGGGGAGGAACATAAGGAGCAGAACTGCCTGCCTGTAGCTGGGATGTTGTGCTGCAGCCAAGGAACAGCACAGGGAGCTGCAGCAGCCAGGGGAGGAACATGAGGAGCAGAACTGCCTGCCTGTAGCTGGGATGTTGTCTTACAGCCAAGGAACAGCACAGGGAGCAGAACTGGCCAGGGAAGGAACATGAGGAGAACTGCCTGCCTGTAGCTGGGAGCTCAGCCCATGGCCAAGAAATAATGCAAGGAGGGGAAGCAGCCAGGAGAGAAGGAACATAAGGAGCAGAACTGCCTGCCTGTAGTTGGAACATCGTCTGATGGCCAAGAAATAACGTGGGGAGGAGAAGCAGCCAGGAGAGAAGGAACACAAGGAGCAGAACTGCCTGCCTGTAGCTGGGATGTTGTGCTGCAGCCAAGGAACAGCACAGGGAGCTGCAGCAGCCAGGGGAGGAACACGAGGAGAACTGCCTGCCTGTAGCTGCGATGCTGTCCTGCAGCCAAGGAACAGCACAGGAAACAGCAGCAGCCAGGGGAGGAACACGAGGAGCAGAACTGCCTGCCTGTAGCTGGGAGCTCATCCCATGGCCAAGAAATAACACAGGGAGGGGAAGCAGCCAGGAGAGTGGAACATAAGGAGATCTGCCTGCCTGTAGCTGGGATCTTGTCCTGCAGCCAAGGAACAGCACAGGGAGCAGCAGCAGCCAGGGGGGGAACACGAGGAGAACTGCCTGCCTGTAGCTGGGATGCTGTCCTGCAGCCAAGGAACAGCACAGGGAGCAGCAGCAGCCAGGGGGGGAACACGAGGAGAACTGCCTGCCTGTAGCTGGGAGCTCATCACATGGCCAAGAAATAATGCAAGGAGGGGAAGCAGCCAGGAGAGTGGAACATAAGGAGCAGAACTGCCTGCCTGTAGCTGGGCTGCTGTTCCACAGACAGGAAATAACCCAGGGAGCAGAACTGGCCAGGGCAGAAACACCACCGGGAGCAGAAAGAGCCAAGGGAGGAAGAAGATGAGGAGTGGAGTATGTGGGGCATCATCCCATGGCAAAGAAACAACGCGAGGGGCGGAAGGAGGTGAGGAAAAACACCGCCAGGAGGGGAAGAAGATGAAGAAAACTGCCCTGGGGAGGGGAAGTGGAGAAGGAAACTGAAGAGGAAATCACTCCCCAGGAGGGGAAGTGGATGAGGAAAACTGCCCTGAGGAGTGGAAGTGGATGAGGAGATCTGCTCTGAGGAGGGGAAGGGGACGAGGAAATCCACCTTGAGGAGGGGAAGGGGATGAGAAAAACCATCCTGAGGAGGGGAAGGGGAGGAGGAAATTGCCTGGAGGAGGGGAAGTAGATCAGGAAATCACCCCAAGGAGGGGAAGTGGATGAGGAAAACTGCCCTGAGGATGGGAAGTGGATGAGGAGATCTGCTCTGAGGAGGGGAAGGGGACGAGGAAATCCACCCTGAGGAGGGGAAGGGGATGAGGAAATTGCCTGGAGGAAGGGAAGTAGATCAGGAAATCACCCCGAGGAGGGGGAGTGGATGATGACATCTGCTCTGAGGAGGGGAAGAAGAGGAGGAAATCTGCCTCGAGGAAGGGAAGGGGATGAGGAAATCGCTCCAAGGAGGGGAAGTGGATGAGGAAAACTGCCCTGATGAGGGGAAGTGAAGAAGGAAATTGAAGAGGAAATCACTCCCCAGGAGGGGAAGTGGATGAGGAAAATGACCCCAAGGAAGGGAAGTGAATGAGGAAACCACCCTGAGGAGGGGAAGTGGATGAAGAAAACTGCCCTGAGGAGGGGAAGTGGAGAAGGAAACTGAAGAGGAAATCACTCCCCAGGAGGGGAAGTGGATGAGGAAAACGACCCCAAGGAGGGGAAGTGGATGAGGAAACCACCCCGAGGAGGGGAATTGGATGAGGAAAACTGCCCTGAGGAGGGGAAGTGGAGAAGGAAATGGAAGCGGTAGAGGAAATTACTCCCCAGGAGCGGAAGTGGATGAGGAAATCACTCTGGAGATGGGAAGGGGATGAGGAAAACCACTCTGAGGAGGGGAAGGGGATGAGGAAATTGCCCAGAGTAGGGAAGCAGATGAGGAAATCACCCCAAGGAGGGGAAGTGGATGAGGAAAATTACCCCAAGGAGGGGAAGTGGATGAGGAAAACTGCCGTGAGGAGGGGAAGTGGACAAGGAAATTGAAGAGGAAATCACTCCCCAGGAGGGGAAGTGGATGAGGAAAACGACCCCAAGGAGGGGAAGTGGATGAGGAAACCACCCCAAGGAGGGGAATTGAATGAGGAAAACTGCCCTGAGGAGGGGAAGTGGAGAAGGAAATGGAAGCGGTAGAGGAAATTACTCCCCAGGAGCGGAAGTGGATGAGGAAATCACTCTGGAGATGGGAAGGGGATGAGGAAATTGCCCAGAGTAGGGAAGCAGATGAGGAAATTGCCCAAGGAGGGGAAGTGGATGAGGAAAACGACCCCAAGGAGGGGAAGTGGATGAGGAAATTGAAGAGGAAATCACTCCCCAGGAGGGGAAGTGGATGAGGAAAACGACCCCAAGGAGGGGAAGTGGATGAGGAAAACCACCCTGAGGAATGGAAGTGGATGAGGAAATCCACTCTGCGGATGGAAAGATGAGGAGATCTGCCCCGAGGAGGGGAAGAGGACAAAGAAAGCTGCCCCAGGAAGGGGAAGCGGGCGAGGAAGCAGCGTGGCGAGCAGCACAGCCCCATACCTGAGCCGTCATCCCACACCAGAAGTTGGAGTAGGCAGCGCGGGAGTCCAGCATGGGGGCCACCACCGTTTTGTTCTCGGCCATCAGCAGCCCCAACGTGTCGGGGTTCGTCAGGACGTTGTCAGCATCCACGAACTGAGGGCAGCAACACAGCGAGGCCCTGCAGCGCCCGCCCCCACCCCGCCCCGCTTCCAAAGGGGGGAGGGGGACGGAGGCAACACCGGGTGCCCCCCCCCCATCCCCCCCTTCCGACCCGAACCCCACGGCCACGCGTTGGAAGGACACCCCAGGAACAAACCCCACTTTGGCCCCAAACGCCTCAGCGATGCTCCGAGCAGTTCTGGAGGCAGCACCCACCCCATAGAACGACCCCCCCCCCAGAATCCCCCCCCTCGCCCCCTCCCCATGAAGCCATACCAGCAGGTAATCAGCCCACATGTCCCGCGCCGACTGCAGGGCCGCCTGCCTCAGCTTCATCACGTGCTCATAGCGGGAGCTGGACCAGTGCTTGGGGCCCTCCTCGTCGGGGTAGGAGCTATGGGGCACCATGGGGGGGGGGTGAGGATGGTGCCCCCCCCTAAGTGCACGAGGGGTGGGGGCAGGAGATGGGGGACGCGAGTGGGGGGGCGTAAGTGGTGTGGGGGACACGAGTGGGGGTGACCGGAATGGGGGAGGGCACCAATAGGGTGGGGATAGGAGTGGGGGGGGGGACACGACTTGGGGGGGGGGGTTGAGTGGGGTGGAGGGGACGCCAACGGGGGGGGGGGATGAGTGGGGTGCGAGCGAAATGTGGGCACCCCGAGAGGGGGCGGCTCAAAGAGGGGCTCTGCTAAGATCAAGAACCCAATGGGGACCCCCCCCCACCCCACCCCCGGAACTGACAGGGATCCGCCCCCCCAACACCCAGAACCCATCAAGATCTCCTTACTGACATCAGGGCCCCCAAAGCCGGACCTATGGGGCACCCCAAAACCAGGAACCCATGGCTTAGGGCCCCCCCCACCCCCCAACACTACAAATCCCCATGAGCCCAAAGGCGCCCTAAAGCCAAGGACACATGGGGACCCCCCCCCACACCTAGAACCCAACGGACCCCCTTCCTGACACCTGGAACCCACGGGACCCCCCCCCCAAAAAAACCCCAAAACCCACGAGGACCCCAACAGCTCCATCCTCCCATCCAACCCCATCCCCCCCCCCAAAAAAAGGGAGGGCCCCCAACCACACCCCCCCACCCCAACCCACCACCGCCAGCAGCCGCTGGTTGGGCACCCACACCCCCTCCCCACTCCATGAGCCCCCTCCCACCCCACAGACCCCCCCCATCTCTCCCCCCCCCCATCTGACCGTGGCTCCTCCATGGGTCTCCACTCCACGCGGTGGTACAGCCCCTGCACCCTCACCAGCCACTCGCGCAGCAGCGCCGTCGTGTTGTCCTCGCTGTGGTCCACTGCCACCCTGCGAGGGACCCCCCCACAGCCATCAGAACCCCCCCACAGCCATCAGGACCCCCCCACAGCCATCAGGACGCCCCCAGATCCACCAGAACCCCCCCGGGGCCACCAGAACCCCCTGGAGCCATCAGGATGCCCCCGGATCCACCAGGACCCCCCCAGAGCCACCAGAACCCCCCCACAGCCACCAGGACCCCCTCCGGAGCCACGAGAACCCCCCAGATCCACCAGAACCCCCCGAGATCCACCAGAACCCCCACAGAGCCATTAGGACCCCCCCTGAGCCACCAGGACGCCCCCAGAGCCATCAGAACCCCCCCAGAGCCATCAGAACTCCCCCCCCCCCCCCGCCCCGCGCCACCAGGACACCCTCAGAGCCATCAGGACCCCCCCCAGAGCCATGAGAACCCCCCCAGATCCACCAGAACCCCCCAAGAGCCATCAGGACACCCCACAGCCATCAGGACCCTCAGAGTCATTAGGATGCCATCAGAACCATTGGGACCCCCCCCCCCCACAGCCATCAGGACACCCCCAGATCCACCAGGACCCCCCCAGAGCCACCAGGCCCCACCCCGAGCCACCAGAACCCCCCCAGAGCCATTAGGACCCCCCCAGAGCCACCAGGACCCCCACCCGGAGCCATCAGGACACCCCCAGATCCACCAGGACACCCTGAGAGCCATTAGGACCCCCCCATAGCCATTAGGACCCCCCCAGATCCACCAGAACCCCCCCGGAGCCATCAGAACCCCCCCGGAGCCATCAGGACACCCTGAGAGCCATTAGGACCCCCCCATAGCCATCAGGACACCCCCAGATCCACCAGAACCCCCCCAGAGCCATTAGGACCCCCCAGAGCCACCAGGACCCCCCCCAGAGTCAACAGAACCCCCCCAGATCCACCAGGACACCCTGAGAGCCATTAGGACCCCCCCATAGCCATTAGGACCCCCCCAGATCCACCGGAACCCCCCCGGAGCCATCAGGACACCCCCAGATCCACCGCAACCCCCCCATAGCCATTAGGACCCCCCCAGATCCACTGGAACCCCCCCGGAGCCATCAGGACACCCCCAGATCCACCGCAACCCCCCCATAGCCATTAGGACCCCCCCAGATCCACCGGAACCCCCCCAGAGCCACCAAAACCCCCCCCGGAGCAACCAGATCTCCCAGAGCCATCAGAACCCCCCCAGATCCACAAGAACCCCCTGGAGCCATCAGGACCCCCCCAGAGCCATTAAGACCCCCAAGAGCCATCAGGACCCCCCCCCCAAATCCACCAGGACCCCCCCCCCGCAGAGAACATCAGGACCCCCCCAGGACCACCAGGACCCCCCCCAACCCAAATGGATCAGAACCCTCTCATTCTCATGCCCCCCCCCCACTCATGTCCACCCCCCCCCCCCACGGTCTCCGGGACCCCCCCACTCACCCCATTCACCCCCCCCAAACCACACCCCCACAGCCCACTCGTGCCCCTCTCAATTGTGCCCCCCCACGTACCCCCCACTCGTGTCCCACACCCCACTCATGTCCCCCCCCATTGGTGTCCACTCCACCCCACTCAAACCCCCCCCCAAGTCGTGCCCCCCCCCCACTCCTATCCCAACCCTAATAGTGCCCCCCCCGCCCCACTCCGCTCAGCCCCACTCGTGACCCCCCCACTCGTGTCCCCCACCTCCTGCCCCCACCCCTCGTGCACCGGGGGGGGCACCATCCTCACCCCCCTCCCCCACCCCCCCCTCGGGGCCCCACAGTTCCCACCCCGACGAGCAGCTCCTACCCCCCGCGTCCCCCCACTCGTGTCCCCCCGTGTTTTCCCACTCGTGTCCACCCCTCCTGTCCCCCAATCGTGCCCCCCCATCCCACTCCACTCCCCCACCCCACGCGTGCACCCCCTCGAGCCCCCCCCACCCGTGCCCCCCCACCTCGTCTCCCCACTCACCCCCCTCGTGTCCCAAACCCCACTCGTGACCCCCCCACTCGTGCCCCCCCTTCCCCCCCCCACCCCCCCTCACCACAGCGCCGTTCTCTCCTTGGGGTGCCTCAACCTCTCCAACCCCCCGAGCACCGCAGGCAGCGCGTGGGCCGCATTCCTGGCGATGATCGCCACGGTCACGCGTGGGGCGCGGAGCGGCGATTCGGGCCTCCAACGCTCCTCGGGGAAATAGGCGGCCGCGCGGCCCAACGCCGCCAACAGCAGCAGCGGCAGCGCCCGGCACCGCCCCGCCGCCATACCCGCAGCGCCCCGCCCCACGCGGGTCCGTGGGAGGAGCCGGGAGGAGGGGGCGGGGAGGGGGAGGGCCGGGGGGAGGGGTTGGCTGCCCTATGGGCGTGTCACGCGTGGGAGGCGTGGTGGGGGAGAGAGGGGGGTGTAACGCGCCTGGGGTTTGTGGGGGAGTCACGCGTGGGTGGGTGGTGGGGGTTTGGGGGGCGTCACGCGTGGAAGAGCCGTATGGGCTTATGGGGTGTCACGCGAGGGAGGAGTGGTGGGGGATAGAGGGGGGTGTAACGCGTCCGGGGTTTATGGGGGAGTCACGCGTGGAAGAGGTGTGGGGGTTTATGGGGTGTCACGCGTGGGAGGGGTGGGGGGGTTTATGGGATGTCACGCCTGGGAGGCGTTTTGGGGGGTTTATGGGGGCGACACGCGTGGGTTGGGTGGGGGTTTCTGGGGGGGTTCACGCGTGGGAGGAGTGGTGAGAGATAGAGGGGGTGTAACATGTCTGGGGTTTCGGGGGGCGTCACGCGTGGAAGACGTGTAGGGGTTTATGGGGTGTCACGCGTGGGAGGGGTGGAGGTGTATGGGGAGTCACGTGGGGGAGGGTTGGGGGGGTTTATAGGACGTCACGCGTGGAAGAGCTGTGGGGGCTTATGGGGTGTCACGTGTGGGAGGGGTGGGGGGTTTATGGGGGAGTCATGCGTGGAAGAGGTGTGGGGCTTTATGGGGGCGACACGCGTGGGAGGGGTGGGTTTTTTGGGGGGGGGTTCGCGCGTGGGAGGGGTGGTGATAAAGGGGGTGTCACTCGTGGGGGGAGTGGTGGGGGTTTATGGGAGTGTAACGGGTCTGGGGTTTATGGGGGCGTCACGCGTGGAAGAGCTGTATGGGCTTATGGGTTGTCACGCGTGGGGGGGTTGGGGGTTTAGGGGGTGTCACGCGAGGGAGGAGTGGTGGGGGGTTTATGGGATGTCACACCTGGGAGGCGTATTGGGTGGTTTATGGGGGCGACACGAGTGGGAGGGGTGGAGTTTTTTGGGGGTTTCACGCGTGGGAGGGGTGGGGATAGAGGGGGGTATAACGCCTCTGGGGTTTGTGGGGGGGTCAAGCGTGGGTGGGTGGTGGGAGTTTGGGTGGCATCACGCGTGGAAGAGGTGTGGGGGCTTATGGGGTGTCACGCGTGGGTGGGGTGGTGGGGGAGAGAGGGGGGTGTAACGCGCCTGGGGTTTGTGGGGGAGTCACGCGTGGGCGGGTGGTGGGGGTTTTGGGGGCGTCACGCGTGGAAGAGCTGTATGGGCTTATGGGGTGTCACGCGTGGGAGGGGTGGGGGGGTTTATGGGGTGTCACGCGTGGGAGGGGTGAGGGGGTTTATGGGATGCCACACCTGGGAGGCGTTTTGGGGGGTTTAATGGGGGCGACACGCGTGGGAGGGGTGGGAGGTGTATGCGGAGTCACGTGAGGGAGGGTTGGGGGGGGTTTATAGGACGTCACGCGTGGAAGAGCTGTGGGGGCTTATAGGATGTCACGCGTGGGAGGCGTATTGGGGGTTTATGGGGCGATACGCGTGGGAGCGGTGGGGTCTTTTGGAGTGTCTCGCGTGGGAGGGGTGGGGTTAAGGGGGGTGTCACGCGAGGTAGGAGTGGTGGGGGATAGAGGGGGATGTAACGCGTTTGGGGTTTATGGGGGAGTCATACGTGGGTGGGTGGTGGGGGTTTATGAGGGTGTCACGCGTGGTAGAGGTGTGGGGTTTATGGGTTGTCACGCGTGGGGGGGTTGGGGGTTTAGGGGGTGTCACGCGAGGGAGGATTGCGGGGGTTCATTGGATATCACGCTTGGGGGCGTATTGGGGGGTTGAATGGGGGCGACACGCGTGGGAGGAGTGGGGTTTTTTGGGGGGCTCCACGCGTGGGAGGGGTGGGGATAAAGGGGGTGTCACGCGTGGGAGGTTTATGGGGGTGTCACGCGAGGGAGGAGTGGTTGGGGATAGTGGGGGGCGTAACGCGTCTGGGCTTTAGCGGGGCGTCACGCGTGGAAGAGGTGTGGAGGTTTATGGGGTGTCACGCGTGGGAGGGGTGGGGGGGTTTATGGGATGTCACGCGTGTTGGGGGTTTATGGGAGCGACACGTGGGGGAGGGGTGAGGTCTTTTGGGGTGTCACGTGTGGGAGGGATGGGAGGCTTATGATTGCATCACGCGTGAGTGGGGTGGTGGGTGTTTATGGGGGGGTCACGCGTGGAATGTGTGTGGGGTTTTATGGGGGTGTCACGCGTGGGAGGGGTGGTGGGGGGTTTTTGGTGGTGCCACGCGTGGGATTGGGAGAGGGGAGGGGGCGCTGTGGAGGTGGAGGGGGGGGCTGTTATATGGGGGTGTCACGCGTGGGGGGACTGTTGTAGTGTGGAAGGGTGTCACGCGTGGGAGGAGTGATGGGGGGGGTTGGGGAAATGTCACGCGTGGGAGGAGGGGGCGGGGAGGGGGTGCGGTGGTGGGGGAGGAGGTTGGAGAGGGGGGTCGAGGGGAGGGTCTGTTTTCTGCGGATTTCACGCGTGGGAGGGGTGGTGGGGAGGGGGAAGAGAGTGTGGGCGGGGTCCGACGGGGGGGGGTCTCTGTTATATGGCGGTGTCACGCGTGGGTGGGCTGGGGGGGGGTTTATGAGAGTGTCCCGCGTGGGAGAGGGGGAGGGGCAGAGGGCTTGTAGGCGGAGGGGGGTGTTGAGGGGAGGGGTGGTCAGTTGTATGGGGGTGTCACGTGTGGGTGGGGTGCAGTTGTATTGAGGGGGGCTGTCACGCGTGGGAGAGGGGGAGGGGAAGGGGGCTGTGGAGGGGGTGGATGGGGGGAAGGGAGGGGTCTCTTATATGGGAGTGTCACGTGTGGGTGGGGGGCTGTTGTATTGAGGAAGGGTGTCATGCGTGGGAGGGGTGTTGGGGGTTCTGGGGGTTGTCACGCGTGGGAGGGGTGGTGGGGGTGTCACGCGTGGGAGTGTGGGAGGGGAAGGGGACTGTGGGTGGGGTGTGGGGGGAAGGGAGGGGTCTGTTGTATGTGACTGTCACGCGTGGGTCGGGGTGTTTATGGGTTGGTGTCCCGCGTGGGAGGAGGGGGCGGTGAGGGGGAGGGGTGGAGGGGGACGTGGGGGGATGGGAGGGTTTTTTTTGTTAGGGGTGTCACGCGTGGGTGGGGTGGCGGATGGTTTATGGGCAGTGGGTTTATGAGAGCGTCACGGGTGGGGGGAGGGGGGGCGAAGGGAAGGGGTGGATGGGGTGGAGGCTAGGGGGGGGTGGCGGGGGAGGGGTTGTCTGTTGAATGGGGGTGTCACGCGTGGGTGGGGTGGTGGGGGTTTATGGGGTTGTCACGCGTGGGAGAGGGGAGGGGAGGGGGAGGAGGCGGGGCGAGGGGAGGGGTCTCTGTTCTATGGGGGGAGTGTCACGTGTGGGAGAGGGGGGTGGAGCTGTTTTGGGGGGGTGTTTTCACGCGTGGGGGGGTGTGGGCAGCCCTGGGGGTGTCGTTTGTGGGAGTGTGGGGAGGTGATTATGGGGTGTCACGGGTGGCCGTGGTGGTGGTGGCCGTCACCGGGCCGTACCGCAGCGGCAAATCCTACCTGATGAACTGGCTGGCCGGGAGGAGGGCGGGTGGAAGGAAAATGGGGGGGGGGCACTGTGTGCCCCCCAGGTTGGGGTTCTCATCCTCTGTTGACCAGTGGTGGACCAATGGTTGACCAGTAGCAGACTCATGCTTGACTAATGGTTAACCAATGGTTGACCAGTAGTTGACCAAAGGCTAACCAGTGCTTGACCAGTAGTTGACCAATGGATGACCAATGCTTGACCAATGGTTGACCAGTATTGGACCAATGGTTGACCAAACATTGACAAAAGGCTGACCAATGGTTGACCAGTGGTGAAACAATGGTTGATGAATGGTTGACCAATGGCTGACTGAAGGCTGACCAGTGTTTGACCAAAGGCTGACCAATGGATGACCAGTAGTTGACCAATGGTTGACCAGTAGTTGACCAATGGTTGACCAAACATTGACAAAAGGCTGACCAATGGTTGACCAGTAGTTGACCAATGGTTAACCAATGGTTGACGTGTAGTTGACCAGTAGTTGACCAATGATTAACCAATGGTTGACCAAAGGCTGACCAATGGTTGCCCAGTAGTGGACCAATGGATGACCAATGCTTGACCAATGGCTGACCAGTATGGGAACAGTGGTGGACCAAACATTGACAAAAGGCTGACCAATGGTTGACCTGTACTTGACCAGTAGTTGACCAGTGGATGACCAATGGTTGACCAGTAGTTGATCAATAGTTGACCAAAGGCTAACCAGTGCTTGACCAGTAGTTGACCAATGGATGACGAATAGTTGACCAATGGTTGACCAGTAGTGGACCAATGGATGACAAATGATTGACCTGTAGTTGGTGAGTAGTTGACCAATGGTTGACCAGTAGTTGACCAATGGATGACCAATGCTTGACCAATGGTTGACCAGTAGTGAAGCAATGGATGACCAAACGTGAACGTGTAGTTGGCCAGTAGTTGACCAATGGTTGACTGCTGGTTGACCAGTGATTAACCAATGGTAGACCAGTAGTAGACGAATGGTTGACCAATGGTTGACCAAAGGCTGACCAATGGTTGACCAATGGTTGATCTAAGGCTGACCAATGGTTGTCCAGTAGTGGACCAATGGTTGACCAATGCTTGACAAATGGTTGACCAGTATTGCATCAATGGTTGACCAAACATTGACAAAAGGCTGGCCAATGGTTTACCAGTAGTTGACCGCTGGTTGACCAATGATTAACCAATGGTTGATCAAAGTCTGACCAATGGTTGCCCAATAGTGGACCAATGGATGACCATTAGTTGACCAAAGGCTGATCAGTGCTTGACCAGTAGTGGACCAATGGATGACCAAACATTGTCAAAAGGCTGACCAAGGGTTGATCAGTAGTTGACCAATGGTTGATGAATGGTTGAACAATGCTTGACCAATGGTTGACCAGTATTGCACCAATGGTTGACCAAACATTGACAAAAGGCTGGCCAATGGTTGACCTGTAGTTGACCAGTTGTTGACCAATGGTTGACCAGTAGTTGACCAGTGGTTGACCAAAGGCTGACCCGTGCTTGACCAGTAGTTGACCAATGGATGACCAATGCTTGACCAATGGTTGACTAGTATTGGACCAATGGTTGACCAAACATTGACAAAAGGCTGACCAATGGTTGACCTGTAGTTGACCGATGGTTGACCAATGATTAATTGATGGTTGACCAAAGGCTGACCAATGGTTGACCAGTAGTGAACCAATGGTTGATGAATGGTTGACCAATGGCTGACTGAAGGCTGACCAGTGTTTGACCAAAGGCTGACCAATGGTTGACCAGTATTGCACCAATGGTTGATCAAACATTGACAAAAGGCTGGCCAATGGTTGACCTGTAGTTGACCAGTTGTTGACCAATGGTTGACCAGTAGTTGACCAATGATTGACCAAAGGCTGACCCGTGCTTGACCAATGGTTGACCAATGGCTGACCAATGGTTAACCAATGGTTGACCAAAGGCTGACCAATGGTTGACCAGTAGTGGACTGCTGGTTGACCACTGATTAACCAATGGTTGATCAAAGTCTGACCAATGGTTAACCAGTGGTGGACCAATGGTTGACCCGTAGTTGACCAAAGGCTGACCAGTGCTTGACCAGTAGTTGACCAATGGATGACCAATGCTTGACCAATGGTTGACCAGTATGGGAACAGTGGTGGACCAAACATTGACAAAAGGCTGACCAAGGGTTGACCTGCAGTTGACCAGTAGTTAACCAATGGTTGATGAATGGTTGACCAATGGCTGACTGAAGGCTGACCAGTGTTTGACCAAAGGCTGACCAATGTTTGACCAGTATTGCACCAATGGTTGATCAAACATTGACAAAAGGCTGGCCAATGGTTGACCTGTAGTTGACCAGTTGTTGACCAATGGTTGACCAGTAGTTGACCAATGGTTGACCAAAGGCTGACCCGTGCTTGACCAATGGTTGACCAATGGCTGACCAATGGTTAACCAATGGTTGACCAAAGGCTGACCAATGGTTGACCAGTAGTGGACTGCTGGTTGACCACTGATTAACCAATGGTTGATCAAAGTCTGACCAATGGTTAACCAGTGGTGGACCAATGGTTGACCCGTAGTTGACCAAAGGCTGACCAGTGCTTGACCAGTAGTTGACCAATGGATGACCAATGCTTGACCAATGGTTGACCAGTATGGGAACAGTGGTGGACCAAACATTGACAAAAGGCTGACCAAAGGCTGACCAATGGTTGACCAGTAGTGAACCAATGGTTGATGAATGGTTGACCAATGGCTGACTGAAGGCTGACCAGTGTTTGACCAAAGGCTGACCAATGGTTGACCAGTATTGCACCAATGGTTGATCAAACATTGACAAAAGGCTGGCCAATGGTTGACCTGTAGTTGACCAGTTGTTGACCAATGGTTGACCAGTAGTTGACCAATGGTTGACCAAAGGCTGACCCGTGCTTGACCAATGGTTGACCAATGGCTGACCAATGGTTAACCAATGGTTGACCAAAGGCTGACCAATGGTTGACCAGTAGTGGACTGCTGGTTGACCACTGATTAACCAATGGTTGATCAAAGTCTGACCAATGGTTAACCAGTGGTGGACCAATGGTTGACCCGTAGTTGACCAAAGGCTGACCAGTGCTTGACCAGTAGTTGACCAATGGATGACCAATGCTTGACCAATGGTTGACCAGTATGGGAACAGTGGTGGACCAAACATTGACAAAAGGCTGACCAAGGGTTGACCTGCAGTTGACCAGTAGTTAACCAATGGTTGATGAATGGTTGACCAATGGTTGACCAAAGGCTGACCAGTGGATGACCAGTGGTTGACCAATGTTTGACCAGTAGTTGGCCAATGGTTGACCAAAGGCTGACCAGTGCTTGACCAGTAGTGGACCAATGGATGACCAAACATTGTCAAAAGGCTGACCAAGGGTTGATCAGTAGTTGACCAATGGTTGACCAGTAGTTGACCAATGGTTGACCAAAGTCTGACCAATGGTTGACCAAAGTCTGACCAATGGTTGACCAGTGGTTGACCAATGGTTGAACAATGCTTGACCAATGGTTGACCAGTGGTTGACCAAAGGCTGACCAATGGTTGACCAGTAGTGGACTGCTGGTTGACCACTGATTAACCAGTGGTTGATCAAAGTCTGACCAATGGTTAACCAGTGGTGGACCAATGGTTGACCCGTAGTTGACCAAAGGCTGACCAGTGCTTGACCAGTAGTTGACCAATGGATGACCAATGCTTGACCAATGGCTGACCAGTATGGGAACAGTGGTGGACCAAACATTGACAAAAGGCTGACCAAGGGTTGACCTGCAGTTGACCAGTAGTTAACCAATGGTTGATGAATGGTTGACCAATGGTTGACCAAAGGCTGACCAGTGGATGACCAGTGGTTGACCAATGTTTGACCAGTAGTTGGCCAATGGTTGACCAAAGGCTGACCAGTGCTTGACCAGTAGTAGACAAACGGATGACCAAACATGGACAAAAGGCTGACCAAGGGTTGATCAGTAGTTGACCAATGGTTGATTGTAGGAAATCAGCGGGAGAAATGCGACGACCATAGCAGATGATCAGCAAATCTCGTTTATTGTTTCGGCTGCGTGTAAATTTATAGCGCAGATAATAGGCTCATACATATGGCTCAAGTGGAGCTCGGGATTGGCTCGCTAGTCAGGGTCAACTACGCCCATCTTTGTGCTCTGTGGTTATCTCTCAGCAAACACTCTCTTACAGACTTCTCAAATCACTGTTGCCAGCTTTGTTCATCTGCATCCTGTTTTGTTCCTAGTCCTCATACCTGACCTTGCGCATAACAAGGTTCCTTAACCAGCTGCACAGTGTCTGCATGGCCTTTCTCAGTCAGCCAGTCATCACTAAACCTCTCCACATTTCCCCCGTTTCCTTTTTGTACGAGCCAGGTTGTATGAATCGCATCTCGAACCACCTTTTGCTAGCATTACAGTAAACAAAGCATGATTATCAGCACACCAATCACTATCTATAAGAATACACTAGATTTACGTTACACACTTCTACAAAGCATTCCTTGTCAGTAAACTAACAGTAAAGACTACACAGCACGCCAGTATGAACTACAGTTTCAATATCCCGATGAATAAAACACCACAGTCCCCACTCTGGGGGATCAATCGCTGTACCCGACCCCCACAGTCAGTGCGCTTCTGAGTCTCATAACCGCCAATTGCTCCTGGCAGTTCCCAGTGTCCCAGAGGCCTTCCTGATGAGATATTTTCTGCTATCTGCTAAGGGAATTCCAGTCGCAGCTCGGGAGTCACGGCACTGTATATGATGTCCTGCACACCATGCGGCTATCGCTCGCCGGAGTCGCTGTAGTTGTCTTCAGGTTGAGATGGGTTGCTGATGTTCGGGGCTGGCTTAGTCCATTTACTGGGAGCCCATAATGGGCCAGATCCTGTGGAAACACAGCTCTCTCCTGGGAGCCTCCCATGATGTTTCCACAATTCTTATTGATTCCTAATTCCCTCAAAGTTTCCACCAACCCTTAACACCGCATAGTGATATATAGCTCAGTTATAAACACTTGGGGACAGATCTCACAGAAGCCCATCCACCTTCCCTTACACGCTTCCATGCAATCAGAACACAGCACTACACAAACAGGCTGACACTCATTCCCTGAAAGGAACACATCTCACTCACACCACACTCACTCTGACATTTAGAACAAAAAACGTGGTTTATACATAATCCACAACGCTGACGACGTCTTTTAGCTCGAATCTTAATAACGTTACTACATTAGGCAATTAGCTGCAAGTCCTACCCCAGCCGGCAACCTAACCTGTGAGCTCACATACCTCGGTTGGGGAGCAGGCACGCTCCTTCATACCCTGTATAGGGCGTCTCCTCACGCCTTACGGGCACCCCGTTTTCTATACACATACCTGATACACCAATGGATGGCCCTTGTCTGTCCCCGCAGTGATCGGGTGAGGAAGGGAGGCCTTCCAAGAAATCCTGGGGCGCACCAAAGGTGTCCCCTCTCTCAACCGATCCCGCAGCCAAACAGAGCGGGTCCACTCTCACTGCCAAATTGACATGCGGGAATCAGACCCCATATCCGGTAAGGATATAGGGCAGGCATGTGTCAATTGATGTCTATTGATGGTGCAAGGGGGATCACTCCACCTAACTTGCACACCGTCAGGAGAAGTTGTGCTACAGATACAGGTCAAACTAATACATAATCAGTAGTTGACAGGAATTCAGATACATTTTCATTACGTTCCTGAAAGATACATTTTCATGCAGTATAATGAGACAGAAGACCAGAGGGCAGCGCTGGCGCAGTTCTCAGTACTTGCAGTTGCTTGCAGCTTGTCTCACAGCACCTGGCACTGCGGTCTCCATCGCAGCTCTGCATTCCTTTCGCCTACTCCCATCGTTGTTCTGTGTGAGACGGTGATCCATAGCGGCTGTTTTGCTCGCACTGACCCAGGGGGAGAAAAACATGACCTCGCTGGGTCAGCCGTCCATCCACAATTTCCCTGTTCTACCATTGCCTGGCCTGTGGGCGAGTTCGGGATACCCATACTGTGTTTTACTCCCCATGTTGGCAGCAACTCCCCAAGCCTACGACTAGCGAAGGCTGTGCCACTGTCTGTTTTTATTTGTAGTGATATACCCATAACCGCAAAGCAACCACTGAGATGCCTTTCTACATGCACAGCCTTTCCTCCGGGTTGAGCGGTGGCCCACATAAGATGGCTATATGTACCTATAGACACGTGTACGTATTCCAGCTGCCCGAACTCACCCACATGCGTCACATCCATCTGCCAATTGTCGTTAGCTTTAAGTCCCCTGGGGTTAACTCCTAGCCCGAGACCCATACCGCCATTATGGTGGCTGCACACTGGGCACGATCTAACAATTGCCTTAGCGTCCCCATATGTGATCTGATATTCCCTTTTTAGCCCTTTGGTGAAACATAGAGTGCACCTCTCAGGCCAGGACATGCTGGGAGACTAAAGGTCTCTGCGCCAGCGACACCAAGCGATCGGCTCTCGCGTTTCCCTTCCCCAAGCCTACCTCCCATTTATGACCTCAAACATGTATTGCTGCATAGGAGTGCTCCCTAATTCTGATTGCTCTCTGCAACTGCACGAACAGCTCGTACAGCCGCCGATTCTGCACTTCCTTTATGTAGGCCTCCTCTATTCGGCGGCATACTCCAGCTACGTCAAGGCAGTCGGTGACACATTAAGGGGGTTGATTAAGTCCATCATGGCGCATACAATGGCCACCAGCTCCAATGTTTGCAATGAGCCCTTATCATCGGCTGCAATGAGGTGATGTCCCCAGCATCCTGTAGCTCCGGGCTATGCTGCACATACCACGTCAGAGTGTCCTTCTGCATTGGCAGCTGTACACACACAGGCTCCATACCTGTGATCTGCAGGGTACGTTCTCGCCCTTTCTTAATCACTTCTGCCAGGAGCTCAGTTGTTTGAAGAAGTGTTTTTGATTGCTGCAGTGAGGGACAGATCCACTGTAGCACCCATACCTCCCCCGTTTTCTTTTTAGATTGTGCCAACGCTCCTAAAAGGTACTTTGGTCCATACCGTACCATAACCCGTATGGGGAGGTCGGGGTCACGTCTCCGAACACTGCCGTGTATAATGCTGTCCATAATCTGTTGTTTGTGCTGCGTTGTCACCGTTACAGGCTGGGCCGGGTCAGTGCCCCGTAACAAAGGTCGCAACGACTCTAAGGGTTCGTTTGGGATGCCCACCACAGGGCGCAGCCACTGTAAGTCCCCCATTAACCTTTGGGCATTGTGTAGAGTCTCTATTTTAGTATTCAGTTGCCGTTTCTGTGGGGTTACTATCGTGTTGGTCAGTGTCCATCCTAAGTACTTCCAGGGCGCGGGGAGTTGTACCTTTTCAGGGGCAATCATAAGTCTTTCCCTATTTAGGGTCTTTTCTATTTGCCAAATTCATTCCTGTGTGAAGGCCTCTGGCTGGGCAAAAAGGATGTCATCCATGTAAGGATAAATGGCCATTTGTTTCCATTCTCACCCGGAGTGGTTGTAGAGCGTGATGGACATATAGTTGACATCGCGTGGGGCTATTTTTCATCCCCTGAGGTGATACTGTCCATTCAAATCGTTGATCAGGGTGTTCTCGATTCAATGCAGGCAATGTGAAGGCAAATCGTTTAGAGTCCTGAGGGTGCAGGGTAATAGTAAAGAAACAGTCCTTTAAGTCACTAATTAGTAATGGCCAATTGTAAGGTAGCATGGCAGGATTGGGCAGGGCGGGTTGAAGTGCCCCCAATTGAGAGAGCACATCGTGGCCAATTAAGCATTGAACGGTGGGGGGTGGGGGTGCCACCGAGACAGAGGTGTGGACTACTTGTTCATCAAGGTGGATTTGCAGGGGAGGTGACTTCTTCGTTAAGGATAGTCTGCCTGTACCCGTCACTGTGGCTATGGCCACTTGCAGTGGCCAATGAGGCGGCCAAATTCCTGGGCTCACTATGCTGCTGTCGGCCCCTGTATCTAATAGACCTTGAAGTTTGATTTCTTCCTCTCTGTATTTAAGTGTCACTGGTTTTTTAGGTCGATCATGCAAATTTAGTGATAGCAACGCTAAGCCCCCTGAGGAGCCAAACCTTTGCTCCCCTCGGGGAGACGACAGACACGGGGTTAAGGCTTTGGTCAATTGCTCTAGGGGTACTAAATGTGCTATCCATTGCCCTTTCTCCATTTTTATTGGAGGAAACGGGGTGTATGCCATCATCTGGATCTCGCCCTGAAAGTCCGCATCTATTACCCCGGGGAGGACAAAAAGTCCGAGCATCGATGCCGAAGAACGCCCCAATAGAAGGGCCCCAACGGCGGTTCCATTTATCATTACTGCAAAAAATGATGGGCGTTCCTTTTTCTTCTTCTCTCAATGACTGCATTTGCTCTCCCCTTCTCTCTCTGCTCTCCTGCTCTCTGCACACGCCTGCCCACTTCTTACATCTTTATTTCTTCTGTTGAACTCCCATCTTCTTCATTTCTCTTCCTTTCTACCCTTGGGATCCCTTCCCTGATGCCCCTTCCCTCCCTTCTCTCTTCTGTCTTTTCTAATTTCTCCTTTTCTAATTTCTCCCCTCTGCTGTCTTCCTCTCCTCTACCCGATCTTTTCCCCATACTCTTCTCTCTCTTTTCTCTGCACCATTATTTCTCTTTATCCTTCTCCTGCACTTCTGTGCTCTGCTGTTCCCTCCTCTCACTCCTCCTGTACCCATTACTCCCCTATTCCGATTTCCGGGGCTTTTCCCACCGCCAGCCTGGGACAACACAGAGCTCCACAGTCCCCAGCAGCACCCCACGTCCCCCTCTGGGCTCCTGCTGTACCCCCCTATTTCCTTTCTCAGGCCTCCCCTGGGTTCTCAGCCTCCCACAGTCCCTGACAGGACCCCCATCACCTTCCCAGGATCCCCATAGCCCACCAAGGAGGAACCCCACAGCAATCCACATCTCAGGATGGGGCTCCAGCTGTGCCCCGATGCGTTCATTCAAGAGAGGAGAATGAATGAGCGTAACGGGGGCACCTTTCCTCCTGACATTGCCCACCGCCTGCGTGTTGGCTGTGCCATGCCAGCAGCGTTTTGTCCTTGAGCTGTGAGTGCAGGTATGTGTGCATACGGGGGTGTGCAGAGATGGTGCTGAACATCAGAGCGTGCATTGCACGTGGCTGTGTGCACAGGTGCTTGCAGGTGAAAGTTTTGCATGTGTGCGCATGCACTATGGCATGTGTGCAAGGCTGGAACAGCACTCGTGTCGTCGCATTGCACGTGGGTGTGCAAAGGGATGGAGTGCACGCATGTGTGTGTATGCATGAACATGGGAGAGTGCATCAAGGTCTTTGCACAAGGCCTTTTGTTTTATCACACTTTTGCGTGCACATGGATGGAGTGCGCTCACAGGGCTGTACAAGGATGCGATTGCACGTGTGTGTGAATGCACTGGTGTGTGTGCAGGGAAATCTTTGCACGTGGGTGTATGGTTCTGCACACATCCCTGCACACAGATGCGCGTGCAAGGGAGCAGCGGAGACTTCTGGGAACAGGAGATTGCTGGGAGCGGCTGAACTCCCATGAGAGTGCTGGAGAGCACAGGGCCGGGAAGCACAGCTCCGCAGCACTGCGCTCTGCACAACAGCCTGCAGGACGGCACGGAGCGCTGACAGAACCAGGACACAGCGCCATAGCAGGCACTGCAAAGGAAACAGCTCCATCCCAGCCGCAACAGTGACAGGCAGGCAGGCACTGGGGAGGGCTGCACGGCAGAGGGACGCCCTCTGAGTGCCACAACATGGAGCGCTGTCTGCAAGCAGAACAGTGCCAGGATGGCAGCCTGGTGGTCCTAAGCTGCAGAGATGCTGCTCTGGACCAACAGCCTGTCATTGTTTCAGAAAACACCGTCCTTTTGCTGAACTTTGCTCGTTGTACACCCGTCATCACAGCAAAAAACGCTCGGTGCTGCCCTGGGAAACTCAGCAATCTCCACAGCGTTGCTCTCCAAGTTAGCACGCTCGTGGCCAGGCTTTGTTCCCTGCAGCTCTTTGCACGTGCTTTGCAGACAGTCTGTCTGTGGGCAGTGCAAAGGACTGCTGCCTCCGTTGCATCACTGGACGGCAGCATTCGCTGACGGAGCTGTGGCAGTTCTGAGCGAGCGCCGCGAGACCAATAACGAGGAGGTGGTGCAGCAGCTCTCCGAGTGCCGCTGGACAAATCAGGCCGTGCGCTCTCTGTGAATCTATAAATTTGACTGGTTTTTATTGACTACATTTGAAGGTGGAGTGCCGAGATGGGCGGCACTCAGCGCTGCCCTGTAATGCCGCGCACTGCAGAAGCTGCTGCCTGCTGACGCTCCTCCTCTCAGTCCTTCAGCTGCAGCTTCTGCATCATCTCCACAAGGCTGTCCACTGCGGAGGCCTGGGAAGAAACGGAGCGAGGGTAGAAACAGGACACCACTTCCCTCGGGATTTTACAGTCTCTTCCTTTCATGTGTGACAGACGGAGGCCCTGAGAACAACAAGAGCCGTGTCTGTGTTCACCAAGGACTCACCTCGGCACGTGCAGCGTCAGCTCTGAGGGCAGCCTTCTTCAGCTCCACTCTCCTCTCTTTTCGTTGTCGTCTTCTTTCTGTAAGGCAAGAAGAAGAGATGAATTCATTTTGTCTACAGTGAAATGGCAGAAACATCCATGCCGTACAAGCAGAAGGCAGCAAAAAGACGGAGGAAATGGGACTAGGAAGCCTCCCAGTGAATGACATTTCCAGGAGGCGTGCAGAAGACCACCATGGAGTTAACGGGAAGAGACAGGGTTACATGTTCTGGCACCTCACTGCCTTTGGACTTTGTAGCCTTCCACTCTTTTCCCCTCCACAGAGAAGGAAAAAGCAAAGCCAACCCTAAGCAAACTCAGTGTGCTCGCACAGGGAAGCGCCTCAGCACGGCGGGTACCACAGCACCTTCTCACCTCTTTGCTTGGAGCTCCGAGCAGCAGCAGGCCCAGGGTGTGCTGCTGGAGCCGGCACGCCGTCTCCACTCGGCCCCCTCACTCTCTTATTGGAAGGCAGCTGCACTGCTGTTGGTTTCCCTTCCTCCAAGGCCTTGCGTTTACATCCAGCCTGGGTGTTGGAGACAGAGCGGGGGCACACGGCAGGGGAAGGTCTTCCCCCTGTGCTGGGACCTGCTCTTCTAAGAGGACCTCCAGCCTGCAGAGGAGCTTGAGCTGCTGCTCGTTGACAAGCTCTCTCAGTATGGACCTGCTGGACCACTTTGACATAGATTTTGTCATTTGGCTCAGCACCAATCTCTGTTAAGAAAGGAAAGACAAGGAGATTTAATGAGAGCCCAACACTACTTTCAGTCAGCAAAACGGGTCACAATCCTGGGACATCTCATCTCAAGTGCTCACGGTCATGGATCTTAGGATCTCGGCTGAACTGTGGGGTCACATTTCTAATCAGCACAGGAATGCTAACTGTACATGCCAGGGATTAAGACCACAACCAACACACAACGGCCACAGTCCCAGGAAAGGACGGACAGAAAGCCTCACTAGAGAGACAGTGCACCAAACCCAGGTGCCTGCTGTGTGTCTGTACCTCTCTTGGGTGCTGTGCCACACTGGGCGCTTCTGCCTTGCCTTTCTGCAAGGCTGCGCTTTGCTGGAAGGCCGCTCGCATCAGCTTCTGGCAGAAAGGAGACAAGACAGACATGAAGAGCATCTCTGTGGCGGAAGATTTGAGCACAGCCAACCACAATCTTCTGGTCTTCAAGAGCAGTTTCTTCAGCTTGCCTTTCTGCTGCTACAACATTATGCCGCTTCTGCAGTCAGCACAGCTCGCAAGAGCTTCTTACCTGCGGAGGCTTTGCGTTTCCAGCCTTGCCCAGCACCACTCCATGGACGCGCAGGCTCCGTCCCTACAACAACAAATGGTGTGTTGATTTCACAGACACCAGCAGGCAGCAGAAGTACTGCCCAGTATGCCCACGTCCCCCCAGAAAACAGAAAGAGGCTACTTGGACAGCCCAATCACAAACTGATTGAGAGTTCACTTCTCACTGCTCCTTCCTGCACTCCAAATGGATGCTCACTTGTCATCCCCTGCAGCACTGCACCCGCCCAGAAGGAATACTCAAAATTCATTCCTCCACACTTCACGACAGAGGGCTGAAGAAACTCACTTCTGTATGGCATGAAGGACCGTCCGTCCCTGTTGCGTCCCTCTGTGCGCTGGAAGGCGCGGTCGGATCTCTGGCAGCCTGCTGGCTGCTGCTCCCAACCGCGGGGAACCGCGCCGCGCCGCTTCTGAAGAGAGAAAGGAAGAAACGGTGGTGGGAACGGGCAGCCAAGGCTTGCAGAGAGGTTCCAGATCGGTGCCAGAGAGGGGATATCAGAGTGCTGAGACACTGATTATCACTAAGGGAAAAGACGGCCTGAGCCACGTCCGCATTGTTAGCCCAGGCTGTCAGCAGTGAGCGCTGAATGCAACCGGTTACTGAGGTCACCAAGGACCAGCAGGGCTCCCCCTGCTCCGTCCCTTCCCCTTGAGAGCAAGAGAAAGGAAGAACCAAGCAGAAGAAGCCCAGCCATACCTTGCCACTCAGACGGCAGTAATTGGAACCGCGGTCGTCTCCGTGCTGAGACATGGCCGCTGAAGGCTCAGAGGATGATGAAGTTCCCAGGCCTCTGTGCACAGGAACTTCCCCGGCCCTTGCAAAGAGCTGGCTTCCCTCTTCCTCCGACTGCCTCGATCCAAAATCTCCCTTGGGCACAGGAACCCTGCAGAGAGTACCGACGAGTGCACACGCGGTGCTTCTGACGGGCTCTCACAGGGTGATCTGTTCCACGGAAGGCCCAGAGCTCAGCCTCGGTGTGCAGCACGCTCACCAGAGCACCAGCTCTGCTCACCAGCTGTGGCGGAAACGCTGCCACCCCAGCAGTGATTGTGACCTCAGCGAGTGCCCGCATCGCTTCCGTGCTTTCATCATAAGCGAAGGAAATGGGCGACTCCCTGATCCACATCTTAGGAAACCAACACCAGGGTCACCCATTGGGGTTATTTGAATAATGGAGAAGTGAAGATGACTCTTGTGCAGCCCAATATAAAACCAGTCAAGACCAGTATGGCCTCCGAGTGGTCAATGGAGTCCCAGGGGAACCCATAGAAAACAGAAACCCAGGGCCTGTGCCAGCATCTGTGTTTGGGGCTTTGAGTCCCAGGGCTGATGTCAGCCTCTCCGGCTGTGGCTTTAAAGTCCCAGGGCCAGTGCTGGGCTCCCCGCCTGTGTCTGTGGCCTCAGGCCCTTGGCTGCTTCTGGCCTCTCTAGCTGGGGCTGTGGCTTTAAGCCCCTGGACTGGTTGCAGCCTTTCAGGCTGTGGTTTTGGTCCCCAGGATTGGTACCAAATTTGAAGAAACCAACAGGAGGCTCACCCCATGGGGTTCTGTGAAGCATCAGAAGAGAGAAATACACACGATATGTTGTGTAGCCAGGCTGGGTCACCCTCTCACTCAGGCGCTGCATGACTGGAAGCAGGAGTCGTTTCCCCCAGGCTGCTTCCAGACTGGGGTCATTGGAGACAATGGCTCTATGGGGTCTATGGGGACATTGGAGTCAATGGGGTCATAGGGGTCTAGGGGGTCATTGGGTTCAATATGGTTACTTGGGTCAGTAGGGGTCACTGGGGTCAGTGGGGTCATTGGGGACATTGGTGTCAATGAAGTCATTGGGATCAATGGGGTCAATGGAGTGAATGGGGATAATGGGGTCAGTGGCGGTTATTGGAGACAAATGGGTCATTGGAGTTACTAGGGTCATTGAGGCCATTGGGGGTCACTGGGGTTAATGGGGTCTGTGGTGTCAATGGGGTTACTGGGGTCAATGAGGTCATGTGGGGTTAATGGGGTCAGTGGGGTAAATGTGTTGTTGGGGTCATATGGGGTCATGGGTATCATTAGAAACATGGGCATTGGTGGGGTCAATGGGGTCCTTGGGGTCATTGGGGTCAATGGGGCCATGTGGGATCATTGAGATCATTGGGGTTATAAGGTTCATGTGATGTCACTGAAGTCATTGGCTCAAAGGGGTAATTGGGGTCAGTGGAGCCAATGGGGTTATTGCAGGCC
Source organism: Gallus gallus (assembly GCF_016699485.2). Classification (NCBI taxonomy): domain Eukaryota; kingdom Metazoa; phylum Chordata; class Aves; order Galliformes; family Phasianidae; genus Gallus; species Gallus gallus. The sequence goes on from NC_052548.1 coordinate 63,886, forward strand.
AGAAGGGTTTGGGCTTCCAAGCAATCACCAAGCTTTTGGATGAGCCAGCCCTCTGCTTTTTGTGAGGACAGACCCCAACGAGCCCACATAACCCGAATAACCTCCTTGACCCCCACAGACAAGTCCTCCTTGGAAAGCCATCTCGGCAAGGGCAGAATAGCGCTGTTCTTGGGCCGCAGCACTCCATGGCCAGGCGCTGCTCAGACGCTGGGGCTGCATTTCCTCCTGGGCACCCACACATGCTGCGATTCCCCTGCAGGTTCCTGCCGGGTTTGTGGCTTCCTGCTGGGGAACTCCTCATCTTCTTCTGTAAGTCGGGCTGCAGGTCCAACCACCTGCAAAGACCGAGGCAAAGCTCTCACTGAGCGCCTCAGCCTTTGCCATGGCTGCCCACTGCCTTTCATCCGAGGGAGCGCTCTCCTCGGCCCGTCTCCTCCTGCCTGTGGAGCTGCAGATGAGGCTGCACGCGTCTTTGCACGTGCACTGCATGTGCAACGGGATGGGGTTGCATGTGTGTGCGTGCATGTGGTTGCACGCAGGGATGGGGCCACACACGCGTGTGTGCTGTGGGCAAACAAACCGCTGTGGTGCTTCAGGGAGAGCCTCACCGCCTTTTTGCTGCTCCCGGCAGCGCCTCGCCGCCATTCTTTGCTTCTTGGAGCCCCTTCCCGTCGCTGCCGCTGCTTTGGGGGTGTCCGCTCCACTCCCAGCTTGGCGCACGCCCGTTCCGGCCTCTCATTGGTCAGCGGCAGCTCCGTCCCACCTCCGATGGCCTCTCATTGGTCAGCAGCAACTTTGGCCCCTGTCCGTACTGTCATTGTTCAACGGCAGCTCCGTCCCGCCCCTGGTTGTTTCTCACAGGTCAGTGGCAGCTTCATCTCCATCCAGCCTCTCATTGGTCAGCGGCAGCTCGGTCCCGCCCTCCTTGGCCTCTCATTGGTCAGGAAAAGCTCTGGACTTTCTTCGGCCTCTCAGTGATTAGCGGCATCTCTGTCCCGCCCTTGGTGGCCTCTCATTGGTCAGCGGCAGCTCCAGCCCGCCCCCGGTGGACTCTCATTGGTCAGATGCAGCTCTGTGTCACCCCTCTGGACTCTCATTGGTCAGTGGCAGCTCCATCCTATCCCCACAGGCCTCTTATTTATCATTCTTTGCTTCTTGGAGCCCCTTCCCGCTGCTGCCGCTGCTCTGGGGGAGGGTCCGCTCTGCTCCCAGCTCAACGCCGGCCCGTGCCGACCTCTGATTGGTCAGCGAGAGCTCAGTCCCGCTCTCGGTAGACACTATATGGTAAGCAGCAGCTCCGACCCGCCCTTGTTAGCCTCTCATTGGTCAGATGCGGCTCCATCCCTCCCCCCGTTGTTTCTCATTGGTCAGCAGCAGCTCCATCCCACTCCCGTCCAGCCTCTCATTGGTTACAGGCAGCTGGGACTAATGCTGGCCTCTGATTGGTCAGCAGCAGCTCTGACCCACCCCCGGTGGACTCTCATTGGTGATTGACAGCTGCATCCCGCCCCTGCTGGCTCTCATTGGTCAGCAGCAGCACTGACCCACCGCCGGTGGCCTCTCATTGGTCATCGGCAGCTCCATCCCGGTCCTGCTGGCCTCTCATTGGTCAACGGCATTTCTGGCCCGCCCCTGGCCTCTGATTGGTGAGCGGAAGCGCCACCGGCTCCAATTGGCTGAGGGGCAGAGCGCGCCGTTGGCAACCGGCTTGGAATCGCCCAGCTGTCCCCTCAGACGGCAGCCCGTGGCCGTCCCCTTCGCCTTGGGATGCGGGGATTTGGGGCGGCTGAAGGAGTCGGGGCCCCCACCGCTGTAGCGCTGCTGCCCCCATTAGGGCCTGGAACCCCGAGCCTCCAGCTGCTGCTCGCATGGTGCCCCCCAGGGCTGAGGTGGTCTGTGGGTGGAGGGGCAGTGGGGGAGATGTGGTGGGGATGTGGGAGCTGAGGGGCTTTGGGGGCTATTGGGGGATGTGGGAGGATATGGGGCTGTAGGGTGCTGTGTGGGGATCTCGAGGGATATGGGGATATCGGTGGGTTTTGGGAATAGAGGGGGATGGAGGGATGTGGGGCCACAGGGGGTGCTATAGAGGGATGTAGGGCTGTGCGTGGGTTGTAGGAGGAGATGGGGCTGTAGGGGGCTGTGTTGGGAATCCAGGGAGGGTGTGAGGGGCCATGGGGAGGCCAGAGGGAGAAATGGGAATGTAGGGGCTATGAGGTAGGGCTTTGGGGCGACAGGGGGCTGTAGTGGGTTACAGGGGTGGATATTGGGGGATATGGGGCTGTAGTGCTCTGTGGGGGCGGGAGGGATGTGGAGCTATCGGGGGCTTTAAGGGGGCTGCAGAGGGATATAGGGCTGTGTGGGGGTTGTTGGAGGATATGAGGCTATAGGGCGCTAGGGTGGCTCTAGGGGTGGGTCTAGGGGAGTGTGGGGCTTTATGGAGCTTAATTGTGTCTCTAGGGGGGCTATGGGTCTCTAGAAAGCTGTGGGGGACTGTAGAAGGGGTATTGGGGTATATGGGAAAAGAGGGGGATGTGGTTGGGATCTAGGGATCTGTGGGCAGCTATTGGGGGATATGGGGCTCTAAAGTGCTGTGGGGGCTTTAGAGCTATATGGGGGATATAGGGGGATTTGGTTCTCTAGGGGGCTGTGGGGGTATAGGGGTGATATGGCTCTGTAGGGGGCTTTGGGAGGAGCTCCACGGTTCTATGAGGGAGCTGTAAGGGCTATAGGTGTGTTCGAGGGGGATATGTGGCTTTAGGGGTTTGTGGCAACATGTGGGAGGGTTGAGGGTGCTAGGGGTTGGGGGGGGCTGTAGGGACGGATGTTGTGCTGTAGGAGATTGTGGGGGCCTGAGGGAGGATATAGGGTGTCTGTGGGGATACAGGGGAGATATGGAGTCTAGAAGGGTTCTAGGGGGATATGAGGCTGGATATGGGAGAGTGTGGGGGGCTCTGGAGGGAGTCTAGGGCCAGTGTGGGTCTGTGGGGTGCTATAAGGGGAGATTGGGCTTTAGGGGCTGGGGGACTGTAGGGAGGGTCTTAGGGCTGTAGAGGGGACATGGGGTGCTATGTGGCTGTAGGGAGCAGGGGAATATTATGACGCTGTAGGGGGCTATTGGGAAAGCTATATGGTTCTATGGGGAGGCTATAGGAGCTTTATAGGTGGTTATGGGGCTTTAGGGAGCTGTGGGTGGTCTGTAGGAGGGTTCTAGTAGGGTAGGAGGCTATAGGGGGCTGTGGAGGGGATATAGGGAGATATGGGGCAGTAGTGAATTTTTAGGGGGTTGTGGCGGGCTGTAAGAGTGTATAGGATGATAGGGGGCCAGGGGGGGTCTGTAGAGAGGGATGTTATGCTGGAGAAGGTATGGGGGGCTAAAATGGGGCTTTGGGGGTTACAGAGGGGCTGTGGTGGGCTATTTGGGGATATAGGGAGATATGAGGCTATAGGGAGTGTTTGGAGGATGTGGTCCTCTAAGGGGCTGTGTGGGTCCATAGGATGATCTGGAGCTATAGGGTGATCTCTAAAGGGATGTGGGGCTAGAAGGCTCTCCCTTCCTTCTTTCCCCCCTTTCCACAGCAGGGAGGGTGAAATGCTAGTCATGAAATTGAAACTGGAACTGAAGTTGTCTTGGAATAGAATATGATGCTTTTGTGGTCTTCAATCTGAAACGTGTTTTCTCCTTGGGCTTGAGGTAATCTGTTTATGTTTAATGATTATGTTTAATAATCTAATCATGTTTCATAATGCCTTTTGAAAAGGTTTCAGTGTGCAGTCTGCTGATCCAAAAGAAAGAAGGCGGCTTTTGGAGGACATAATCATGGCGAGTCGAGCTGCTGCTGAACCTCCCCTTCCAACATCCAGCAGGTGAGGACGCTGTGCATCTCAGCCCTCCCTCCCTGCACGGTAGCAGCGATTCTAATCAAACCTCTGAACTCCCAGGTTTGTTCTGCAGGCCCCGATGATGGCACAGGCATGAAAGAGCCCAGAGCTCGTCGCTGGGGAGAGGCTGCGTATGGCGTTGTGAAGGGAGAGATGGAGGAGGGGTTTGAGCAGCGCTGTGCAGGAATGAACGGCTGGTAAGAGAAGAGGTGTGTGTGCTGAGAGCAAGGGCTGTACGGCTCCTCTCTGTGTTCTCACAGGAAGTGCACGGCAGAGCTCCTTGCTCTCTGTTCTTTCTTGCAAGGCTGCGGCGCTTCAAAGTGCGCTGTGGGTGGGCAGCGCGATGACAGCCCAAGGGTGGCACCAGGAGATGCAGCGCAGCCCTCTGCAGCAGCAGGGTGCATTGATTGGTCTTGCTCATTCTTGAAGGAGAAGGTGTGTTTAGCTGCCAACTTTGGTGGCTCCATAGCATGTGCTGAAGGCTTTGGGGCCCTTCCTGTGTTCCTCACGTCCTGAGGCAGTGAAGGACTTCCCTTGCTCTGTAGGAATGGTTCCTGTGCAAGGGCATGGTCGTCTGCCTGTAGCAGATACTGAAGGTTGTGCTTTTGTGACTGCAGTGATGGAGTTGGCTTTAGAATGGCAATTGCACTCTGCTCACGTGCAGCTCTTTCTGACACAGGCAGGAGTTGGGCAGCGGTACTGCAGCTCCTCTGGCAGCTTTGCAGCTCAGCTGGGAAGCAGAAGATGTGGATGTGAAAGAAGAAGTCCGTTGCTGGGACGTTCCCCTGTTCTTCCCCCAGCTGTCCCCTTGCCTCAGCCTGGATTCCCCTTGCGTTCCTGTAGGATTCCCTTCCATCCCCCTGGCTGCCCCTTGCTTTCCCCAAGGCTGCCCTTTCCTTTCTCATGACAGCCCACCCATCATTCCCTCAGAGCTCCAATATCCCTCCCAGTGTTTCCCAGCAAGACCCCTAGAGACACCCTGTAGCCCCCCACAGAGCCCTGGAGCCCCTCAAGGTACCCCCTCAGACGCAGTACACCTCCCCCGTAGCTGGCCCATACCCACATGGAGCCCCACAGTCCCAGCAGCACCCCATGTCCCCCACTGGGCTTTCCATCATGAATCCTCCTATTTCCTCCCTCAGACCTCCTTTACACCTCCAAGATCCCCCCTGGGAACTCACTGACCCCCATGGTCCCTGACAGGATCCCCATCACCATCCCAGGACCCCCATAAGCCCACCTTTGGCCTCTCCTCCCCCCAACCTGCCTCCAGATCCCGTACAACCTCACAGTGCTGTGGCATGGATGGCTTCTGCAGGTGAGGAATGAGGAGCTGGAGAAGGTGTAGGGCACAGATGTGGGTGAAAGTGAAGTGGGCGGCACTGGGGATACTGGGGAACACGGATCAGAACATGGGTGGATTTGGGGTGGATAAGGGCATATGGACCACAGCCTACAGGAGCAGAGTGCTTCACAGGAGAAGGCAAGGTGTGAGGTACAGATGGGACTTGTGGGTGCAGAGACATGACGTGGCATGGGTACGTGGGGGGTCTGGGGGCTCGTGGGGAGCGGTTTGGGGTCAGAATGGGGGATGTGGAGTGGTGTTGGAGTGCATTCATTGATTTCTTCCTGAGAGGGGATTGGAGTTCCCTGCAGCCCAAAGGTCGGAGCCCTGATCAGTAACCCCACATGAGCCCAGAACCCCACAGAACTCCGCGTGACCCCGAGGCTCCACATGTCCCATAGCGCTGTGAGCACCGTAACCCCATATGAGGCTGTGGGCAGGGATGGGTCTGTTCCTGGCTTGTTCAGAGGGTACTATAAGGTGGCTCTGGGGCCGCTGTAGGTCAGCAGCCTGTATATTCCCCTGATGCTCATCTTGCCCTCATCTTGGGGGGCAAAATGGAGGTCGAGGGGTTTGTTGGTCCATAGCTGGGGGCTATGGAAGAGGTTCCATGAGTGTATCCCATAGCTGCCCAGAGCAGCCCCAGAGTCATCATAGAGCAGCCTCAGAGCAGCCCCATCACTGCCCGCAGCCCATGGCCAGCAGCAGTTCCACCAGCAGCAGTGTGTTGGATAAAGGCAGCTCCCAGGTGTGGCTCTGCTCCAAAGCTGCCCGAAAGTGCTCCTAAAGCCCTCCCATAGGCATCCTTTAATTCCTCCACAACCCCATGAGGCTTCCCCACATCCCAGCACATACACCCAAGTGCCTGTGGGGTGTGCTTAAAACGCTCTCATGCCTGATGTTCCACCAGGCACAGCTCTCAGTGCAGCAGCAAAGCTCATTCCTGATTGCTGTGGCGTTACTGCACTCTGCTCTGTGAGCTCCTTCTGCTCCTGTAGCTCTCCTCCCATGGCACCCACTGCTCTCCTGTTCCCCCTTGGCTGGGCACTGCAGGCTCACAGTCTCCACCACGCATCCGCTGTGCCGTTTTTCCAGAGGAGGTCTATGGCCAACGTGTTCCTTTCGGGCTGATTGTGTGCTTTTCTATGCAGACAGGCAGGCAGGATTTCTTGCAGCTGTTGCACGTGCTCGGGTCTCATGCTCCGTCCTGCAGCTGTGCCTTTTCTCGTGTGCACTCTCCACCTCCCCCTGGTCAGAACGTCCTGGCCCTGCTGTGCTCTGCTCAGCATCTGTCTGCTGCACAATGTACACAGATGTCACACTGAGCCTGCCTTGTGCTATCCCTGCAGATGTTGGATGATTTCCTCTGCCACTCTCCCACCCGTAACCGCTCGGGTGCTTTCCAGCAGCACACAGCTGGCACACAGAGCCATGCTGACCACGGCAGGGTGCAGCTCCTTGTTGCAGTCCCGTAGCGGTGGGTGGCCGTGCCAAAGGGGGATCCCACCGCTGCTGCTCTCCCATCCTTCTGCGCTCGTTCTGCACCACCGTGCATTCCTTTTCCTCAGTGCTGCGCTGCCCTCAGAGTGCTCTGCCCATTTCTCGGGGTCGTTGCAGCAGCTGCTGCAAGTGCTGATGTTGGAGCAGTTTCTTCCCCACCGCGAGATCCCTTCCAAGAGGCACTGCCCCTACTGCTGCAAAGGCCCCAGTCTGGGATGCCCTTTTGTAAGGGGTTGTGTTGTTCGTTCTGCAGCTGACTTGGATTTCTTCTGCCACTGTCCCATGAAGGAGTTGATTTGCTTCAGTCCATCCCTGCTCCTATTCTTGGTTCAAGCCAAGCTCCAGTCCCTTCCCTGGTCTCAGTGGGATCAGTTTGTTCTGTTCTCATGCACTTACAGAAACAGAAGCTACCAACCCACCAAACCCTGGGACAGGTATTTCCCTACAGAAGCATTCATGTCCTTCTCCTGGCCCCTTTGGCCAATTCCCAGCTCTCCAAACTGAGGCGTATGGCTGCAGCCCTCCCCATGGCTTCTTTGGGGCAGCTGTGGGGCAGCCTCACCCCGAGGAGGAGATGCCTTTTCCCCACACGCAGCTGGTTCTACGGACACATGGGGTGAGGACGTGGGGTTGTGGGTCACATGGGGGTCCTGCAGGGTCACAGAGTTATGGGATGATGTGGGGCTATGGGGTCAGATGGGATACTGAGTCACAGTGATGGGGTCAGATGGGGTGACATGGAGTTCTGGGTCACATGGGGTTGTATGGTTGGGGTGAGGTGGGGGCAGGGATCCCAGAGTTATGGGCCACATGGCGTCGGGTCGCAGCGTGATGGGGGCAGGCAGAGTCAGGGAGTCACAGGGTCATGTGGGGGTATTGTTCCCCCAGGGCTGTGGGTCACATGCAGCCATGGGGTCACGCACATAGAGGGCGATGAGGTCATCTTGGGTTATGGCTCATGTGGGGTTACGGCTCAGGGCCCCACCTTTGGGCCACAGGGACCCCCAGTCCCCTCTCAGGATGAAATGAAACCACTCCAACACTGCCCCACACTCCCTCTCCTCTTTTTACCTTAAACCGCTCCCCACATACTCCCATACCCCCTACGTCTCCATACTACCCCATGCCCCTGTGTCCCTCCTGCAGACATCTTGTTTTCTCCTGAACAGCGTTCTGCTCCTGCAGCCCGTTTCTTCATATCCCCCAATGTCCCCCACAAACCACCATAGCTCCTCAAGGACCTTCATCCTCGTACATCTTCCCCCAGCAACCTGGGAACACACAGAGCACCACAGTACCCAGCAGCACCCCACGTCCCTAACTGGGCTCCCACTGAACCCCCCTGTTTTCTCCCTCAGACCTCCCTTACCCTCTTAGCCCCCCCAGGTTCTCAGACTCCCACAGTCCCTGACAGGACCCCCATAACCATACCAGGACACCCATAGCCCACCAACGAGGAACCCTGCAGCAATCCACATCTCCGGATGGTGCTCCAGCTGTGCACCAATGCGTTCATTCAAGAGAGGAGAATGGATGAGCGTAATGGGGCGCCTCTCCTCCTGACATTGCCCACCGCCTGCGTGTTGGCTGTGCCGTGCCAGCAGCATTTTGTCCTTGAACTGTGAGTGCAGGTATGCGTGCATACGGGGGTGTGCAGAGATGGTGCTGAACATCAGAGCGTGCATTGCACGTGGCTGTGTGCACGGTGCTTGCAGGTGAAAATTTTGCATGTGTGTGCATGCACATGGCTGTGTGCAAGGCTGGAGCTGTGCTCGTGTCGTCGTGCACATGGGTGTGCAGAGGGAAGGAGTGCACGCATGTGTGTGTATGCATGAACACAGGAGAGTGCATCAAGGTCTTTGCACAAGGCCTTTTGTTTTATCACACTTTTGCGTGCCCGTGGATGGAGTGCGCACATACAGCTGTGCAAGGATGCACTTGCTCGTGTGTGTGAATGCACAGGTGTGTGTGTGGGGAAGTCTTTGCACTTGGGTGTATGGTTCTGCACACATCCCTGCACACAGATGCGCATGCAAGGGAGCAGTGGAGACTTATAGGAAAAGATTTCTTGGGGCTTTGGAACTCCCGTGAGAGTGCTGGAGAGCACAGGGCCGGGAAGCACAGCTCCGCAGCACTGCGCTCTGCACAACAGCCTGCAGGACGGCACGGAGCACTGACAGAACCAGGACACAGCGCCATAGCAGGCACTGCAAAGGAAACAGCTCCATCCCAGCCGCAACAGTGACAGGCAGGCAGGCACTGGGGAGGGCTGCACGGCAGAGGGACGCCCTCTGAGTGCCACAACATGGAGCGCTGTCTGCAAGCAGAACAGTGCCGGGATGGCAGCCTGGTGGTCCTAAGCTGCAGAGATGATGCTCTGGACCAACAGCCTGTCATTTTTTCAGAGAACGCCGTCCTTTTGGTGAACTTTGCTCATTGTACACCCGTCATCACAGCAAAAAACACTCGGTGCTGCCCTGGGAAACTCAGCAATGTCCACAGCGTTGCCCTCCAAGTTAGCACACTCGTGACCAGGCTTTGTTCCCTGCAGCTCTTTGCACGTGCTTTGCAGACAGTCTGTCTGTGGGCAGTGCAAAGGACTGCTGCCTCCGTTGCATCACTGGATGGCAGCATTCGCTGACGGAGCTGTGGCAGTTCTCACTGAGTGCCGCGAGACCAATAACGAGGAGGTGGTGCAGCAGCTCTCCGAGTGCCGCTGGACAAATCAGGCCGTGCGCTCTTTGTGAATCTATAAATTTGACTGGTGTTTAATGACTACGTTTGAAGGTGGAGTGCTGAGATGGGCGGCACTCAGTGCTGCCCTGTAACGCCGCGCACTGCAGAAGCTGCTTCCTGCTTATGCTCCTCCTCTCAGTCCTTCAGCTGCAGCTTCTGCATCATCTCCACAAGGCTGTCCACTGCGGAGGCCTGGGAAGAAACGGAGCGAGGGTAGAAACAGGACACCACTTCCCTCGGGATTTTACAGTCTCTTCCTTTCATGTGTGACAGACAGAGGCCCTGAGAACAACAAGAGCCGTGTCTGTGTTCACCAAGGACTCACCTCTGCACGTGCAGCAGCAGCTCTGAGGGCAGCCTTCTTCAGCTCCACTCTCCTCTCTTTCTGTCGCTGTCTTCTTGCTATAAGGCAAAAAAAAAAGATGAATGCATTTTGTCATCAGCAGAACCTCAGAAACATTGGTGCCGTACAAGCAGAAGGCAGCAAAAAGACAGAGGAAATGGGACTAGGAAGCCTCCCATGTGAATGACATTTCCAGGGGAACGTGCAGAAGACCACCATGAAGTTAACGAGAAGAGACAGGGTTACACATTCTGGCACCTCACTGCCTTTGGACTTTGTTGCCTTCCACTCTTTTTCCCTCCATGGAGTAGGAAAAAGCAAAGCCAACCCTAAGCAAACTCAGTGTGCTCGCACAGGGAAATGCCTCAGCACGGCGGGTACCACAGCACCTTCTCACCTCTTTGCTTGGAGCTCCGCGCTGCAGCAGGCCCAGGGTGTGCTGCTGGAGCCGGCACGCCGTCTCCACTCGGCCCCCTCACTCTCTTATTGGAAGGCTGCTGAGCTGCTGTTGGTTTCCCTTCCTCCAAGGCCTTGCGTTTATATCCAGCCAGGGTGTTGGAGACAGAGCGGGGGCACACGGCAGGGGAAGGTCTTCCCCCTGTGCTGGGACCTGCTCTTCTAAGAGGACCTCCAGCCTGGTGTGGAGCCTGAGCTGCTGCTCTTTGACATGCTCTCTCAGTATGGACCTGCTGGACCACTTTGACATAGATTTTGTCATTTGGCTCAGCACCAATCTCTGTTAAGAAAGGAAAAATAAGGAGATTTAATGAGAGCCCAACACTACTTTCCGTCTGCAAAACGGGTCACAATACCAGGACATCTCATCTCGAGTGCTCACGGTCATGGATCATAGGATCTTGGCTGGACTGTGGGTTCACATTTCTAATCAGCACAGGAATGCTTACTGTACATGCCAGGGATTAAGACCACAACCAACACACAACGGCCACAGTCCCAGGAAAGGACGGACAGAAAGCCTCACTAGAGAGACAGTGCACCAAACCCAGGTGCCTGCTGTGTGTCCGTACCTCTCTTTGGTGCTGTGCCACACTGGGCGCTTCTGCCTTGCCTTTCTGCAAGGCTGCGCTTTGATGGAAGGCCGCTCGCATCAGCTTCTGGCAGAAAGGAGACAAGAAAGACATGAAGAGCATCTCTGTGGCGGAAGATTTGAGCACAGCCAACCACAGTCTTCTAATCCTCAAGAGCAGTTTCTTCAGCTTGCCTTTCTGCTGCTACAACATTATGCCGCTTCTGCAGTCAGCACAGCTCGCAAGAGCTTCTTACCTGCGGAGGCTTTGCGTTTCCAGCCTTGCCCAGCACCACTCCACGGACGCGCAGGCTCCGTCCCTACAACAACAGATGGTGTGTTGACTTCACAGACACCAGCAGGCAGCAGAAGTACTGCCCAGTATGCCCACGTCCCCCCAGAAAACAGAAAGAGGCTACTTGGACAGCCCAAACACAAACTGATTGATAGTTCACTTCTCACTGCTCCTTCCTGCACTCCAAATGCATGCTCATTTGACATCCCCTGAAGCGCTGCACCCGCCCAGAAGGAATACTCAAAATTCATTCCTCCACACTTCACGACAGAGGGCTGAAGAAACTCACTTCTGTATGGCATGAAGGACCGTCCGTCCCTGTTGCGTCCCTCTGTGCGCTGGAAGGCGCGGTGGGATCTCTGGCAGCCTGCTGGCTGCTGCTCCCAACCGCGGGGAACCGCGCCGCGCCGCTTCTGAAGAGAGAAAGGAAGAAACGGTGGTGGGAACGGGCAGCCAAGGCTTGCAGAGAGGTTCCAGATCGTGCCAGAGAGGGGATATCAGAGTGCTGAGACACTGATTATCACTAAGGGAAAAGACGGCCTGAGCCACGTCCGCGTTGTTAGCCCAGGCTGTCAGCAGTGAGCGCTGAATGCAACCGGTTACTGAGGTCACCAAGGACCAGCAGGGCTCCCCCTGCTCCGTCCCTTCCCCTTGAGAACAAGAGAAAGGAAGAACCAAGCAGAAGAAGCCCAGCCATACCTTGCCACTCAGACGGCAGCAATTGGAACCGCGGTCGTCTCCGTGCTGAGACATGGCCGCTGAAGGCTCAGAGGATGATGAAGTTCCCAGGCCTCTGTGCACAGGAACTTCCCCGGCCCTTGCAAAGAGCTGGCTTCCCTCTTCCTCCGACTGCCTCGATCCCAAAATCTCCCTTGGGACAGGAACCCTGCAGAGAGTACCGACGAGTGCACACGCGGTGCTTCTGACGGGCTCTCACAGGGTGATCTGTTCCACAGAAGGCCCAGAGCTCAGCCTCGGTGTGCAGCACGCTCACCAGAGCACCAGCTCTGCTCACCAGCTGTGGCGGAAACGCTGCCACCCCAGCAGTGATTGTGACCTCAGCGAGTGCCCGCATCGCTTCCGTGCTTTCATCATAAGCGAAGGAAATGGGCGACTCCCTGATCCACATCTTAGGAAACCAACACCAGGGTCACCCAATGGGGTTATTTGAATAATGGAGAAGTGAAGATGACTCTTGTGCAGCCCATTAAAAACCAGTCAAGACCAGTATGGCCTCCGAGTGGTCAATGGAGTCCCAGGGGAACCCATAGAAAACGAAACCCAGGGCCTGTGCCAGCATCTGTGTTTGGGGCTTTGAGTCCCAGGGCTGATGTCAGCCTCTCGGCTGTGGCTTTAAGTCCCAGGGCCAGTGCTGGGCTCCCCGCCTGTGTCTGTGGCCTCAGGCCCTTGGCTGCTTCTGGCCTCTCTAGCTGGGGCTGTGGCTTTAAGCCCCTGGACTGGTAGCAGCCTTTCAGGGCTGTGGTTTTGGTCCCCAGGATTGGTACCAAATTTGAAGAAACCAACAGGAGGCTCACCCAATGGGGTTCTGTGAAGCATCAGAACAGAGAAATACACACGATTGTTGTGTAGCCAGGCTGGGTCACCCTCTCGCTCAGGCGCTGCATGACTGGAAGCAGGAGTCGTTTCCCCCAGGCTGCTTCCAGATTGGGGTCATTGGAGTCAATGGGGTCATTGGGGTCTATGGAGACATTGGATTCAGTGGGGTCACTGGGGTCAATGGAGTCACTGGAGTCAATGGGGTCATTGTGGTTATGTTGTCATTGGGGTCAATGGGGTCATTGATTTCAAAGGTGTCATTGGGGTCCATGGAGTCATTGGAGTCAATGGGTTTATTAGGGTCAATGGGGGTCACGTGGGCTCAATGGGGACACTTGGGCAATGGGGGTCATTGTGGTCAGTGGGGTCATTGGGGTCAATGGGGTCATTGAGCTCAATGGTGTCATTGAGGTCTATGGTGTCACTGGCATCAATGGGGCCTTTGGGGTCAATGGGGGACTTTGGGGTCAATGGGGGCTGATGGGGTCATTGAGGTCATTGAATTCAATGGCGTTATTGAAGTCAGTGGAGTCATTGGAGTCAATGGGGTCATTGGAGTCAACAAGGTCTTTGGAGTCAATGGGGTCCCTGTGGCAATGGGGGTCATTGGGTTCAATGTGGGTTATTGGGGTCACTGTAGTCAATGGAGTCATTGGGGTCAACTGGGTCACTGGGGTCAATGGGGGTCATTGGGATCAATGAAGGCCATTGGTGTTAAAGGGGTTAGTGGTGTCAATGGGGTCTATGGGGTCACTGAGGTAAATGGGTTGTTGGGGTCTTATGGGGTCATGGGTATCATTAGAAACTTTTGGATCGGTGGGGTCAGTGGGGTCATGCAGGGTCGTTGGGGTCAATGGGGAATTGTGGGATCATTGGGTTTATAAGGTTCATGTGATGTCACTGAAGTCACTGGCTCAAGGGGTCATTGGGGTCAGTGGGGCCAATGGGGTTATTGTAGGCCAGAAGGGTTTGGGCTTCCAAGCAATCACCAAGCTTTTGGATGAGCCAGCCCTCTGGTTTTTGTGAGGACAGACCCCAACGAGCCCACATAACCCAAATAACCTCCTTGACCCCCACAGACAAGTCCTCCTTGGAAAGCCATCTCGGCAAGGGCAGAATAGCGCTGTTCTTGGGCCGCAGCACTCCATGGCCAGGCGCTGCTCAGACGCTGGGGCTGCATTTCCTCCTGGGCACCCACACATGCTGCGATTCCCCTGCAGGTTCCTGCCGGGTTTGTGGCTTCCTGCTGGGGAACTCCTCATCTTCTTCTGCAAGTGCCCCCCAGCGTCACTACTGCCTCCTCTGGTGCCGTACTGGCAGATGCCTCAGCGTTCATGAGCCTGGACTTCCTGCCTCCCATCAGCAGCTGCTCCTTCATTCATACTGCAATACCGTCCACTTCCAGCACCAGCAGAGCTGCAAGGCAGAGAATGGAAACGTGGGATTAATGCAAACGCAGAAGCCCAAGGCTGTCCCACCACCACATATTGCAGCCTTGGAAAGTCAGCTGCAACTACAACCTCTGTCAGAATCAAAACGGGCACCGTACATTAAGGGTGACCTCTGAACTGAAGGAATTACCGCAGTCGGAAATACATACTGAAATTGCTCATTTATCTGTAGGTGGTTACCTCTGAATTCTTCGGCTTTTGGGAAAATGTGGACTTGGAATTGAAGGATACAAGGAAAAGGAGCAGCACTTGGCAACTCCTGCAAACTGAGCAGTGCGGGGAAGATTGTGTCATTTCTTCTCCTGGCCCACAAATTCAGTTTCCTTCCTTAAAAAGAGAAGGGAAAAAGAGCCTGACATAAAGGAGACACAGTGCAGTCTCACTCTGTTCAAAAGCATTCCCCCTTATCCTATCACTATCCACCCTCATAAACAGCCGGTCCCCCTCCTGGTTAGATGCTCCCTTCAGGTACTGAATGGCCACAAGGAGGTCTCCCCGGAGCCTTCTCTTCTCCAGGCTAAACAAGACCAGTTCTTTCAACCTTTCCTCACAGGAGAGGTGCTCCAGCCCTCTGGCCATCTCAGTGGCCTTCCTCTGGGCCCGCTCCATCAGCTCCACGTCCTTCCTGTGCTGGGGACCCCAGGATCTAGTAGAGGGGCACAATCACCTCCCTCTCCCTGCTGGCCACTGCTTTTTGAATGCAGCCCAGCACACAGTTGGCCTTCCGGGCTGCAAGCACACACTGCTGGCTCACATGCAGCTTCTCGCCCACCAGGACCCCCAAGTCCTTCTCTGCGGCGCTGCTCTCAAAGAGATCTTCCCCCACTTTGTATAAATACCTGGGATTGCCACGACCCAATGCAGCACCCTGCGCTTGGCCTTGCTGAACCTCATCAAGTTCTCGTGGGCCCACTTCTCCAGCCTGCCCAGGTCCCTCGGGATGGCTTCCCTTCCCTCCAACGTAGCGACTGCACCGCTCAGCTTGGTGTCATCCGCAAACTTGCTGAGGGTGCACTCGATGCCATCGTCTGTCACTGATGGAGATGCTGAAGAGCACCGGTGCCAAGACCGACCCCCGAGGGACACCGCTTGGGACCGGCCCCCACCCTGGCACAGACCCACTGATCACAACCCTTTGGCTGCGTCCAGCCAGCCAGTTCCTAATCCACTCAACAGGGCACACTTCACATCCACACCTCTCCAGTGTAGACTGCAGGATGTGGTGAGGGACCATGGCAAAGGCCTTGCAGCAGTCCAGGTAGATGACATCCACCGCCCCTCCCCCGTCCACTGAAGCCGTCACTCCATCACAGAGGGCCACCAGATCGGCCAGGCACGATCTGCCCTTGGTGAAGCCATGCTGGCTGTCTCGGATCACCTCTTTGTCTCGGATGTGCCTTAACACAGCTTCTAGGAGGATCTGCTCCAGGACCTTCCCAGGCACAGAGCTGCGGCTCACCGGCCCGTAGTTCCCCGCGTCCTCCTTTCTCCCGTCCTTACAAATGGGAGCACTGTTTCCCTTTCTGCTTTTCCAGTCACCGGGGACTTCCCCAGACAGCCAGGACTTTTCCGATGCAACGGAGAGCGGCTCGGCACCACCTCAGCCATCTCGCAGAAGCCTGGGATGGATATCATCCGGCCCCACGGACTTACATACATTCAGTTCCCCGCGGAGGACTCAGACTTCTTCCGCCGTTACAGGGGGACGGAATGCGCTCCTCTCACCCACACCGAGGGCTTCAGGGTCCCGGCAGGCACGGGAAGCCCGACCACCTGCAAAGACCGAGGCAAAGCTCTCACTGAGCGCCTCAGCCTTTGCCATGGCTGCCCACTGCCTTTCATCCGAGGGAGCGCTCTCCTCGGCCCGTCTCCTCCTGCCTGTGGAGCTGCAGATGAGGCTGCACGCGTCTTTGCGCGTGCACTGCTGTGCAACGGGATGGGGTTGCATGTGTGTGCGTGCATGTGGTTGCACGCAGGGATGGGCCACACACGCGTGTGTGCTGTGGGCAAACAAACCACTGTGGTGCCTCAGGGAGAGCCTCACCGCCTTTTTGGTGCTCCCGGCAGCGCCTCGCCGCCATTCTTTGCTTCTTGGAGCCCCTTCCCGTCGCTGCCGCTGCTTTGGGGGTGTCCACTCTGCTCCCAGCTCGGCGCACGCCCGTGCCGGCTTCTCATTGGTCAGCGGAGGCTCCATCCTGCCCTTGCTGGCCTCTCATTGGTCAGCGGCAGCTCCATCCCGCCCCCGTTAGCCTCTCATTTGTCAGATGCGGCTCCATCCCACCCCTGGTTGCCGCTGATTGGTCATCGAATTCTTCGGCCCACCCCCAGTACTTTCACATTGGTCAGCGACAGCTTTGTCAACCGTCCAGCCTCTCATTGGTCAGAGGTAGCTCTGGACCCTCTCTGGCCTCTCATTGGTTAGCAGCATCTCCATCCCGCACCCGGTGGCCTCTGATTGGTCAGCGGCAGCTCCAGCTCACACCGGTGGCCTCTCATTGGTCAGATGCGGCTCCATCCCTCCCCCGGTTGTTTCTCATTGGTCAGCAGCAGCTCCGTCCCACTCCCATCCAGCCTCTCATTGGTCAGCGGCAGCTCTGACCCACCCCCGGTGGCCTCTAATTGGTGATTGACAGTTCCATCCCGCCGCTGCTGGCTCTCAGTGGTCAGCAGCAGCTCTGACCCACCCCCGGTGGCCTCTCATTGGTGATCGGCAGCTCCATACCGCCCCTGCTGGCCTCTCATTGGTCAATGGCATTTCTGGCCCGCCCCTGGCCTCTGATTGGTGAGCGGCAGCGCCGCCAGCTCCAATTGGCTGAGGGGCAGAGTGCGCCGTTGGCAACCGGCTTGGAATCGCCCAGCTGTCCCCTCAGACGGCAGCCCGTGGCCGTCCCCTTCGCCGTGGGATGCGGGGATTTGGGGCGGCTGAAGGAGTCGGGGCCCCCCACCGCTGTAGCGCTGCTGCCCGCAATGGGGCCTGGAACCCCGAGCATCCAGCTCTGCTCACGGTGCCCCCTGGTGCTGAGGTGGTCTGTGGGTGGAGGGGCAGTGGGGGAGGTGTGGTGGGGATGTGGGAGCTGAGGGGGCTTTGGGGCTATTGGGGTATGTGGGAGGATATGGGGCTGTAGGGTGCTGCGTGGGGATCTCGAGGGATATGGGGATATCGGTGTGTTTTGGGAATAGAGGGGGATGGAGGGATGTGGGGCCACAGGGGGTGCTATAGAGGGATGTAGGGCTGTGCGTGGGTTGTAGGAGATGGGGCTGTAGGGGGCTGTGTTGGGAATCCAGGGAGGGTGTGAGGGGCCGTGGGGATCCTCTAGGGAGAAAGGGGACTGTAAGGGATATAGGGTAGTGCTTTGGGGTGACAGGGGGCTGTAGTGGGTTATAGGGGTGGATACTGGGGGATATGGGGCTGTAGTGGTCTGTGGGGGCTATCGGGAGGGATGTAAGATTATTGGGGGCTTTAGGGGGGCTGCAGAGGGATATAGGGCTGTGTGGGAGTTGTAGGAAGATAAGAGGGGGGCTATTGGTGTGGCTTAAGGGGTGGCTGTATAGGTGTGTGAGTCTTTAGGGAGCTTAATTGTGTCTCTTGGTGGGCTATGGGGCTCTGGAAAGCTGTGGGGGACTGTAGTAGGTGTATTTGGGTATGTGGGAAATGGGGTCTGTGGTTGGGATCTAGGGATCTGTGGGGAGCTATTGGGGGATATGGGGCTCTAGGGTGCTGTGGGGGCTTTAGGAAGAGTTTTAGGGCTATATGGGGGATATAGGGGGATTTTTTTCTCTAGGGGCTGTGGGGGTATAGGGGTGATATGGGTGTGTAGGGGGCTTTGGGAGGAGCTACAGGGTTCTATGAGGGGACTGTAAGGGCTATAGGTGTGTTCGAGGGGGATATGTGGCTCTGGGGGTTTGTGGCAACATGTGGGAGGGTTGAGGGTGCTAGGGGTTGGGGGGGGCTCTAGGGAATGCTGTGGGAGATGGTGGGGGCCTGAGGGAGGATATAGGGTGTATGTGGGGATACAGGGGAGATATGGAGTCTAGAAGGGTTCTAGGGGGATACGAGGTTGGATATGGGAGAGTGTGGAGGGCTCTGGAGGGGATCTAGGGCCAGTGTGGGGCTGTGGGGAGCTGTAAGGGGAGATGGGGCTTTAGGGACTGGGGGACTGTAGGGAGGGTTTTAGGGCTGTAGAGGGGACATGGGGTGCTATGGGGCTGTAGGGAGCAGGGGAATAATATGGGGCTGTAGGGGGCTATTGGGGGAGCTATATGGCTCTATGGGGAGGCTTTGAAGGAAAGTGGGTGGGCTATAGGGGGTTTATACGTGGCTGTGCGGCTATTGGGGGCTGTGGGTGGGCTGTAGGAGGGTTGTAGTAGGGTAGGAGGCTATGGGGGGCTGTGGAGGGGATATCAGGAGATATGGGGCAGTAGGGGGTTGTGGCAGGCTGTGGGAGGGTATAGGATGATAGGGGGCCGGGGAGGGTCTGTAGAGAGGGATGTTATGCTGGAGAAGGTATGGGGGGCTAAAATGGGGCTTTGGGGGTTACAGAGGGGCTGTGGTGGGATATTGGGGGATATAGGGAGATATGAGGCTATAGGGGGTGTTTGGAGGATGTGGTCCTCTAAGGAGCTGTGTGGGTCCACAGGATGATCTGGAGCTATAGGGTGATCTCTAAAGGGATGTGGGGCTAGAAGGCTCTCCCTTCCTTCCTTTCCCCCCTTCCACAGCAGGGAGGATGAAATGCTAGTCATGAAATTGAAATTGGAACTGAAGTTGTCTTGGAATAGAATATGATGCTTTTGTGGTCTTCCATCTGAAACGTGTTTTCTCCTTGGGTTTAGGTAATCTGTTTATGTTTAATGATTATGTTTAATGATCTCATTTTGTTTCATAATGCCTTTTGAAAAGGTTTCAGTGTGCAGTCTGCTGATCCGAAAGAAAGAAGGCGGCTTTTGGAGGACTTGATCATCGCGAGTCGAGCTGCTGCTGAACCTCCCCTTCCAACATCCAGCAGGTGAGGACGCTGTGCATCTCAGCCCTCCCTCCCTGCACGGTAGCAGCGATTCTAATCAAACCTCTGAACTCCCAGGTTTGTTCTGCAGGCCCCGATGATGGCACAGGCATGAAAGAGCCCAGAGCTCGTCGCTGGGGAGAGGCTGCGTATGGCGTTGTGAAGGGAGAGATGGAGGAGGGGTTTGAGCAGCGCTGTGCAGGAATGAACGGCTGGTAAGAGAAGAGGTGTGTGTGCTGAGAGCAAGGGCTGTACGGCTCCTCTCTGTGTTCTCACAGGAAGTGCACGGCAGAGCTCCTTGCTCTCTGTTCTTTCTTGCAAGGCTGCGGCGCTTCAAAGTGCGCTGTGGGTGGGCAGCGCGATGACAGCCCAAGGGTGGCACCAGGAGATGCAGCGCAGCCCTCTGCAGCAGCAGGGTGCATTGATTGGTCTTGCTCATTCTTGAAGGAGAAGGTGTGTTTAGCTGCCAACTTTGGTGGCTCCATAGCATGTGCTGAAGGCTTTGGGGCCCTTCCTGTGTTCCTCACGTCCTGAGGCAGTGAAGGACTTCCCTTGCTCTGTAGGAATGGTTCCTGTGCAAGGGCATGGTCGTCTGCCTGTAGCAGATACTGAAGGTTGTGCTTTTGTGACTGCAGTGATGGAGTTGGCTTTAGAATGGCAATTGCACTCTGCTCACGTGCAGCTCTTTCTGACACAGGCAGGAGTTGGGCAGCGGTACTGCAGCTCCTCTGGCAGCTTTGCAGCACAGCTGGGAAGCAGAAGATGTGGATGTGGAAGAAGAAGTCCGTTGCTGGGACGTTCCCCTGTTCTTCCCCCAGCTGTCCCCTTGCCTCAGCCTGGATTCCCCTTGCGTTCCGGTAGGATTCCCTTCCATCCCCCTGGCTGCCCCTTGCTTTCCCCAAGGCTGCCCTTTCCTTTCTCATGACAGCCCACCCATCATTCCCTCAGAGCTCCAATATCCCTCCCAGTGTTTCCCAGCAAGACCCCTAGAGACACCCTGTAGCCCCCACAGAGCCCTGGAGCCCGTCAGGTACCCCCTCAGACCCAGTACACCTCCCCCGTAGCTGGCCCATACCCACATGGAGCCTCACAGTCCATAGCAGCACCCCATGTCCCCCACTGGACATGGGAATTCTCCTATTCCATTCCATGGAATCCTCCTATTTCCTCCCTCAGACCTCCTTTACACCTCCAAGATCCCCCCTGGGAACTCACTGACCCCCATGGTCCCTGACAGGACCCCATCAGCATCCCAGGACCCCCGTAGCCCACCTTTGGCCTCTCCTCCCCCTGACCTGCCTCCAGATCCCGTAGAACCTCACAGTGCTGTGGCATGGTTGGCTTCTGCAGGTGAGGAATGAGGAGCTGGAGAAGGTGTAGGGCACAGATGTGGGTGCAAGTGAAGTGGGCGGCACTGGGGATACTGGGGAACACGGATCAGAACATGGGAGGATTTGGGGAGGATAAGGGGATGTGGACCACAGCCTACAGGAGCAGAGTGCTTCACAGGAGAGGGAGAGGTGTGAGGTACAGATGGGACTTGTGGGTGCGGGGACGTGTACTGGCATGGGTACGTGGGGGGTCTGGGGCTCGTGGGGAGCGGTTTGGGGTCAGAATGGAGGATGTGGAGTGGTGTTGGAGTGCATTCATTGATTTCTTCCTGAGAGGGGATTGGGGTTCCCTGTGGCCCAAAGGTGGAGCCCTGATCAGTAAACCCACATGAGCCCAGAACCCCATAGAACTCCGCGTGACCCCAAGGCATGAAATGACCCATAATCCTGTGAGCACCGTAAGCCCATATTAGGCTGTGGGCAGGGATGGGTCTGTTCCTGGCTTGTTCAGGGGGTACTATAAGGTGGCTCTGGGGCCGCTGTAGGTCAGCAGCCTGTATATTCCCCTGACGCTCATCTTGCCTCATCTTGGGGGGCAAGATGGAGGTCGAGGGGTTTGTTGGGGGTAAGGAAGAGGCTTCATGAGTGTATCCCATAGCTGCCCAGAGCAGCCGCAGAGCCATCCTAGAGCAGCCCCAGAGCAGCCCCATCACTGCCCACAGCCCGTGGCCAGCAGCAGTTCCACCAGCAGCAGTGTGTTGGGTAAAGGCAGCTCCCAGGTGTGGCTCTGCTCCAAAGCTGCCTCAGAGTTCTCCTGAAGCCCTCCCATAGGCGTCCTTTAGCTGCCCCACAACCCCGTGAGGCTTCCCTACATCCCAGCACATACACCCAAGTGCCTGTGGGGTGTGCAAGAAACGCTCTCGTCCCTGATGTTCCACCTGGAACAGCTCTCAGTGCAGCAGCAATGCTCATTCCTGATTGCTGTGGCGTTACTGCACTCTGCTCTGTGAGCTCCTTCTGCTCCTGTAGCTCTCCTCCCATGGCACCCACTGCTCTCCTGTTCCCCCTTGGCTGGGCACTGCAGGCTCACAGTCTCCACCACGCATCCGCTGTGCAGTTTTTCCAGGTGTCGTCTATGGCCAACGTGTTCCTTTCGGGCTGATTGTGTGCTTTTCTATGCAGACAGGCAGGCAGGATTTCTTGCAGCTGTTGCACGTGCTGGGTCTCATGCTCCGTCCTGCAGCTGTGCCTTATCTCGTGTGCACTCTCCACCTCCCCCTGGTCAGAACGTCCTGGCCCTGCTGTGCTCTGCTCAGCATCTGTCTGCTGCACAATGACACAGCTGTCACACTGAGCCTGCCTTGTGCTATCCCTGCAGATGATCCATGATTTCCTCTGCCACTCTCCCACCCGTAACCGCTCGGGTGCTTTCCAGCAGCACACAGCTGGCACACAGAGCCATGCTGACCACGGCAGGGTGCAGCTCCTTGTTGCAGTCCCGTAGCGGTGGGTGGCCGTGCCAAAGGGGGATCCCACCGCTGCTGCTCTCCATCCTTCTGCGCTCGTTCTGCACCACCGTGCATTCCTTCCTCCTCGTGCTGCGCTGCCCTCAGAGTGCTCTGCCCATTTCTCGGGGTCGTTGCAGCAGCTGCTGCAAGTGCTGATGTTGGAGCAGTTTCTTCTCCACCGCGAGATCCCTTCCAAGAGGCACTGCCCCTACTGCTGCAACGGCCCCAGTCTGGGATGCCCTTTTGTACGGAGTTGTGTTGTTCGTTCTGCAGCTGACTTGGATTTCTTCTGCCACTGTCCCGTGAAGGAGTTGATTTGCTTCAGTCCATCCCTGCTCTATTTGTGGTTCAAGCCAAGCTCCAGTCCCTTCCCCGGTCTCAGTGGGATCAGTTTGTTCTGTTCTCATCCACGTACAGAAACAGAAGCTACCAACCCACCAAACCCTGGGACAGGTATTTCCCTACAGAAGCATTCATGTCCTTCTGCTGGCCCTTTGCCCAATTCCCAGCTCCCCAAACTGAGGCGTACGGCTGAAGCCCACCCCATGGCTTCTTTGGGGCAGCAGTCGGGCAGCCCCACCCCGAGGAGGAGATGCCTTTTCCCTGCATGCAGCTGGTTCTACGTACACATGGGGTGAGGAGTGGGGCGTGAGTCACATGGGGGTCCTGCAGGGTCACAGAGTTAGGGGTTGATGTCGGACTATGGGGTCAGATTGCGTTCAGGATCACAGTGATGGGGTTAGATAAGGTGGTAGGGTCAGATGGGGTGACATGGAGTTACGGATCACATGGGTTGTATGGTCGGGGTGAGGTGGGGGCAGGGATCCCAGAGTTATGGGCCACATGGCGTTGGGTTGCAGCGTGATGGGGGCAGGCAGAGTCAGGGAGTCACAGGGTCACGTGGGGGTATTGTTCCCCCAGGGCTGTGGGTCACATGCAGCCATGGGGTCACGCACATAGAGGGCGATGAGGTCATCTTGGGTTATGGCTCATGTGGGGTTACGGCTCAGGGCCCCACCTTTGGGCCACAGGGACCCCCAGTCTCCTCTCTGGATGAAATGAAACCACTCCAACACTGCCCCACACTCCCTCTCCTCTTTTTACCTTAAACCGCTCCCCACATACTCCCATACCCCCTACGTCTCCATACTACCCCATGCCCCTGTGTCCCTCCTGCAGACATCTTGTTTTCTCCTGAACAGCGTTCTGCTCCTGCAGCCCGTTTCTCCATATCCCCCAATGTCCCAATGTCCCCCACAAACCACCATAGCTCCTCAAGGACCTTCTCCCGGTACACCTCCCCCCAGCAACCAGGGACCTCACAGAGCACCACAGTACCCAGCAGCACCCCACGGCCCTAACTGGGCTCCCACTGAACCCCCCTGTTTTCTCCCTCAGACCTCCCTTACCCTCTTAGCCCCCCCAGGTTCTCAGACTCCCACAGTCCCTGACAGGACCCCCATAACCATACCAGGACACCCATAGCCCACCAACGAGGAACCCTGCAGCAATCCACATCTCCGGATGGTGCTCCAGCTGTGCACCAATGCGTTCATTCAAGAGAGGAGAATGGATGAGCGTAATGGGGCGCCTCTCCTCCTGACATTGCCCACCGCCTGCGTGTTGGCTGTGCCGTGCCAGCAGCATTTTGTCCTTGAACTGTGAGTGCAGGTATGCGTGCATACGGGGGTGTGCAGAGATGGTGCTGAACATCAGAGCGTGCATTGCACGTGGCTGTGTGCACGGTGCTTGCAGGTGAAAATTTTGCATGTGTGTGCATGCACATGGCTGTGTGCAAGGCTGGAGCTGTGCTCGTGTCGTCGTGCACATGGGTGTGCAGAGGGAAGGAGTGCACGCATGTGTGTGTATGCATGAACACAGGAGAGTGCATCAAGGTCGTTGCACAAGGCCTTTTGTTTTATCACACTTTTGCGTGCCCGTGGATGGAGTGCGCACATACAGCTGTGCAAGGATGCACTTGCTCGTGTGTGTGAATGCACAGGTGTGTGTGTGGGGAAGTCTTTGCACTTGGGTGTATGGTTCTGCACACATCCCTGCACACAGATGCGCATGCAAGGGAGCAGTGGAGACTTATAGGAAAAGATTTCTTGGGGCTTTGGAACTCCCGTGAGAGTGCTGGAGAGCACAGGGCCGGGAAGCACAGCTCCGCAGCACTGCGCTCTGCACAACAGCCTGCAGGACGGCACGGAGCACTGACAGAACCAGGACACAGCGCCATAGCAGGCACTGCAAAGGAAACAGCTCCATCCCAGCCGCAACAGTGACAGGCAGGCAGGCACTGGGGAGGGCTGCACGGCAGAGGGACGCCCTCTGAGTGCCACAACATGGAGCACTGTCTGCAAGCAGAACAGTGCCGGGATGGCAGCCTGGTGGTCCTAAGCTGCAGAGATGATGCTCTGGACCAACAGCCTGTCATTTTTTCAGAGAACGCCGTCCTTTTGGTGAACTTTGCTCATTGTACACCCGTCATCACAGCAAAAAACACTCGGTGCTGCCCTGGGAAACTCAGCAATGTCCACAGCGTTGCCCTCCAAGTTAGCACACTCGTGACCAGGCTTTGTTCCCTGCAGCTCTTTGCACGTGCTTTGCAGACAGTCTGCCTGTGGGCAGTGCAAAGGACTGCTGCCTCCGTTGCATCACTGGATGGCAGCATTCGCTGACGGAGCTGTGGCAGTTCTCACTGAGTGCCGCGAGACCAATAACGAGGAGGTGGTGCAGCAGCTCTCCGAGTGCCGCTGGACAAATCAGGCCGTGCGCTGTCTGTGAATCTATAAATTTGACTGGTGTTTAATGACTACGTTTGAAGGTGGAGTGCTGAGATGGGCGGCACTCAGTGCTGCCCTGTAACGCCGCGCACTGCAGAAGCTGCTTCCTGCTTATGCTCCTCCTCTCAGTCCTTCAGCTGCAGCTTCTGCATCATCTCCACAAGGCTGTCCACTGCGGAGGCCTGGGAAGAAACGGAGCGAGGGTAGAAACAGGACACCACTTCCCTCGGGATTTTACAGTCTCTTCCTTTCATGTGTGACAGACAGAGGCCCTGAGAACAACAAGAGCCGTGTCTGTGTTCACCAAGGACTCACCTCTGCACGTGCAGCAGCAGCTCTGAGGGCAGCCTTCTTCAGCTCCACTCTCCTCTCTTTCTGTCGCTGTCTTCTTGCTATAAGGCAAAAAAAAAAGATGAATGCATTTTGTCATCAGCAGAACCTCAGAAACATTGGTGCCGTACAAGCAGAAGGCAGCAAAAAGACAGAGGAAATGGGACTAGGAAGCCTCCCAGTGAATGACATTTCCAGGGGAACGTGCAGAAGACCACCATGAAGTTAACGAGAAGAGACAGGGTTACACATTCTGGCACCTCACTGCCTTTGGACTTTGTTGCCTTCCACTCTTTTTCCCTCCATGGAGTAGGAAAAAGCAAAGCCAACCCTAAGCAAACTCAGTGTGCTCGCACAGGGAAATGCCTCAGCACGGCGGGTACCACAGCACCTTCTCACCTCTTTGCTTGGAGCTCCGCGCTGCAGCAGGCCCAGGGTGTGCTGCTGGAGCCGGCACGCCGTCTCCACTCGGCCCCCTCACTCTCTTATTGGAAGGCTGCTGAGCTGCTGTTGGTTTCCCTTCCTCCAAGGCCTTGCGTTTATATCCAGCCTGGGTGTTGGAGACAGAGCGGGGGCACACGGCAGGGGAAGGTCTTCCCCCTGTGCTGGGACCTGGTCTTCTAAGAGGACCTCCAGCCTGGAGAGGAGCTTGAGCTGCTGCTCTTTGACATGCTCTCTCAGTATGGACCTGCTGGACCACTTTGACATAGATTTTGTCATTTGGCTCAGCACCAATCTCTGTTAAGAAAGGAAAAATAAGGAGATTCAATGAGAGCCCAACACTACTTTCCGTCTGCAAAACGGGTCACAATACCAGGACATCTCATCTCGAGTGCTCACGGTCATGGATCATAGGATCTTGGCTGGACTGTGGGTTCACATTTCTAATCAGCACAGGAATGCTTACTGTACATGCCAGGGATTAAGACCACAACCAACACACAACGGCCACAGTCCCAGGAAAGGATGGACAGAAAGCCTCACTAGAGAGACAGTGCACCAAACCCAGGTGCCTGCTGTGTGTCCGTACCTCTCTTTGGTGCTGTGCCACACTGGGCGCTTCTGCCTTGCCTTTCTGCAAGGCTGCGCTTTGCTGGAAGGCCGCTCGCATCAGCTTCTGGCAGAAAGGAGACAAGAAAGACATGAAGAGCATCTCTGTGGCGGAAGATTTGAGCACAGCCAACCACAGTCTTCTAATCCTCAAGAGCAGTTTCTTCAGCTTGCCTTTCTGCTGCTACAACATTATGCCGCTTCTGCAGTCAGCACAGCTCACAAGAGCTTCTTACCTGCGGAGGCTTTCCGTTTCCAGCCTTGCCCAGCACCACTCCACGGACGCGCAGGCTCCGTCCCTACAACAACAGATGGTGTGTTGATTTCACAGACACCAGCAGGCAGCAGAAGTACTGCCCAGTATGCCCACGTCCCCCCAGAAAACAGAAAGAGGCTACTTGGACAGCCCAAACACAAACTGATTGATAGTTCACTTCTCACTGCTCCTTCCTGCACTCCAAATGCATGCTCATTTGACATCCCCTGAAGCGCTGCACCCGCCCAGAAGGAATACTCAAAATTCATTCCTCCACACTTCACGACAGAGGGCTGAAGAAACTCACTTCTGTATGGCATGAAGGACCGTCCGTCCCTGTTGCGTCCCTCTGTGCGCTGGAAGGCGCGGTGGGATCTCTGGCAGCCTGCTGGCTGCTGCTCCCAACCGCGGGGAACCGCGCCGCGCCGCTTCTGAAGAGAGAAAGGAAGAAACGGTGGTGGGAACGGGCAGCCAAGGCTTGCAGAGAGGTTCCAGATCGTGCCAGAGAGGGGATATCAGAGTGCTGAGACACTGATTATCACTAAGGGAAAAGACGGCCTGAGCCACGTCCGCGTTGTTAGCCCAGGCTGTCAGCAGTGAGCGCTGAATGCAACTGGTTACTGAGGTCACCAAGGACCAGCAGGGCTCCCCCTGCTCCGTCCCTTCCCCTTGAGAGCAAGAGAAAGGAAGAACCAAGCAGAAGAAGCCCAGCCATACCTTGCCACTCAGACGGCAGCAATTGGAACCGCGGTCGTCTCCGTGCTGAGACATGGCCGCTGAAGGCTCAGAGGATGATGAAGTTCCCAGGCCTCTGTGCACAGGAACTTCCCCGGCCCTTGCAAAGAGCTGGCTTCCCTCTTCCTCCCACTGCCTCGATCCCAAAATCTCCCTTGGGACAGGAACCCTGCAGAGAGTACCGACGAGTGCACACGCGGTGCTTCTGACGGGCTCTCACAGGGTGATCTGTTCCACAGAAGGCCCAGAGCTCAGCCTCGGTGTGCAGCACGCTCACCAGAGCACCAGCTCTGCTCACCAGCTGTGGCGGAAACGCTCCCACCCCAGCAGTGATTGTGACCTCAGCGATTGCCCGCATCGCTTCCGTGCTTTCATCATAAGCGAAGGAAATGGATGACTCCCTGATCCACATCTTAGGAAACCAACACCAGGGTCACCCAGTGGGGTTATTTGAATAATGGAGAAGTGAAGATGACTCTTGTGCAGCCCAATAAAAACTAGTCAAGACCAGTATGGCCTCCGAGTGGTCATTGGAGTCCCAGGGGAACCCATAGAAAACGAAACCCAGGGCCTGTGCCAGCATCTGTGTTTGGGGCTTTGAGTCCCAGGGCTGATGTCAGCCTCTCCGGCTGTGGCTTTAAGTCCCAGGGCCAGTGCTGGGCTCCCCGCCTGTGTCTGTGGCCTCAGGCCCTTGGCTGCTTCTGGCCTCTGCAGCTGGGGTTGTGGCTTTAAGCCCCTGGACTGGTTCCAGCCTTTCAGGCTGTGGCTTTGGTCCCATGGATTGGTACCAAATTTGAAGAAACCAACAGGAGGCTCACCCAATGGGGTTCTGTGAAGCATCAGAAGAGAGAAATACACACGATAATTGTGTAGCCAGGCTGGGTCACCCTCTCGCTCAGGCGCTGCATGACTGGAAGCAGGAGTTGTTTCCCTCAGGCTGCATCCAGACTGGGGTCATTGGAGACAATGGGTCTATGGGGTCTATGGG
>NC_052548.1:92205-169297 GCF_016699485.2 Gallus gallus
TCTGCTCCTGTAGCTCTCCTCCCATGGAACCCACTGCTCTCCTGTTCCCCCTTGGCTGGGCACTGCAGGCTCACAGTCTCCACCACGCATCCGCTGTGCAGTTTTTCCAGAGGAGGTCTATGGCCAACGTGTTCCTTTCGGGCTGATTGTGTGCTTTTCTATGCAGACAGGCAGGCAGGATTTCTTGCAGCTGTTGCACGTGCTGGGTCTCATGCTCTGTCCTGCAGCTGTGCCTTATCTCATGTGCACTCTCCACCTCCCCCTGGTCAGAACGTCCTGGCCCTGCTGTGCTCTGCTCAGCATCTCTCTGCTGCACGATGACACAGCTGTCACACTGAGCCTGCCTTGTGCTATCCCTGCAGATGTTCGGTGATTTCCTCTGCCACTCTCCCACCCGTAACCGCTCGGGTGCTTTCCAGCAGCACACAGCTGGCACACAGAGCCATGCTGACCACGGCAGGGTGCAGCTCCTTGTTGCAGTCCCGTAGCGGTGGGTGGCCGTGCCAAAGGGGGATCCCACCGCTGCTGCTCCCCATCCTTCTGCGCTCGTTCTGCACCACCGTGCATTCCTTTTTCCTCGTGCTGCGCTGCCCTCAGAGTGCTCTGCCCATTTCTCGGGGTCGTTGCAGCAGCTGCTGCAAGTGCAGATGTTGGAGCAGTTTTCTTCCCCACTGCGAGATCCCTTCCAAGAGGCACTGCCCCTACTGCTGCAACAGCCCCAGTCTGGGATGCCCTTTTGTAAGGGGTTGTGTTGTTCGTTCTGCAGCTGACTTGGATTTCTTCTGCCACTGTCCCGTGAAGGAGTTGATTTACTTCAGTCCATCCCTGCTCTCTTTGTGGTTCAAGCCATGCTCCAATCCCTCCCCCGGTCTCAGTGGGATCAGTTTGTTCTGTTCTCATCCACTTACAGAAACAGAAGCTACCAACCCACCAAACCCTGGACAGGTATTTCCCTACAGAAGCATTCATGTCCTTCTCCTGGACCCTTCAGCCAGTTCCCAGCTCTCCAAACTGAGGCGTACGGCTGCAGCCTGCCCCATGGCTTCCTTGGGTTAGCTGTGGCACAGCCTCACCCCGAGAAGGAGATGCCTTTCCCCACATGCAGCTGGTTCTACGAACACATGGGGTGAGGACGTGGGGTCGTGGGTCACATGGGGGTCCTGCGGGGTCACAGAGTTACAAGGTGATGTGGGGCTATGGGTTCAGGTGGGGTTCTGAGTCACAGTGATGGGGTCAGATGGGGTGACATGGAGTTACGGGTCACAATGGGTTGTATGGTTGGGAGAGGTGGGGGCAGGGATCCCAGAGTTATGGGGCCAAATGGAATTGGGTCGCAGCGTGATGGGGGCAGGCAGAGTCAGGGAGTCACAGGGTCATGTGGGGGTATGATTCCCCCAGGGGCTGTGGGTCACGTGCAGCCATGCGGTCACGCACATAGAGGGCGATGAGGTCATCTTGGGTTATGGCTCATGTGGGTTTACGGCTCAGGGCCCCATTTTTGGGCCACAGGGACGCCCAGTCCCCTCTCAGGATGAATTGAAACCACTGCAACTCTGCCCATCCCCCCCCCTCTTTTTACCTCAAACTGCTCCCCACATCCTCCCATACCCCCTCTGTCTCCATACTACCCCATGTCCCTGTGTCCCACCTGCAGCCCACATCTTGTCTTCTCTTGGACAGCATTCTGCTCCTGCAGCCTGTGTTCCCATATCCCCCGATGTCCCTATATCCCTCCCACAACCCCCACAGAGCCCCATAGCTCCTCAAGGACCTTCTCCCGGTACACCTCCCCCCAGCAACCAGGGACCTCACAGAGCTCCACAGTCCCCAGCAGCACCCCACGTCCCCCTCTGAGCTCCCACTGAACTCCCCTATTTCCTCCTTCAGACATCCTTAACCTCTTCAGCCCCCTCCGCCCCGGCTTCTCGGACTCCCACAGTTTCTGAGAGGACCGCCATCACCATCCCAGGATCCCCATATCCCACCGACGAGGAACCCCACAGCACAACACATCTCAGGATGGGGCTCCAGCTGTGCCCCGATGCGTTCATTCAAGAGAGGAGAATGAATGAGCGTAAGGGGGCGACTTTCCTTCTGACATTGCCCACCACCTGCGTGTTGGCTGTGCCGTGCCAGCAGCATTTTGTCCTCGAGCTGTGAGTGCAGGTATGCGTGCATACGGGGGTGTGCAGAGATGGTGCTGAACATCCGAGCGTGCATTGCACGTGGCTGTGTGCACGGTGCTTGCAGGTGAAAGTTTTGCATGTGTGCGCATGCACATGGCTGTGTGCAAGGCCAGAGCAGCGCTCGTGTCGTCGTGCACGTGGGTGTGCAAAGGGATGGAGTGCACGCATGTGTATGTATGCATGAACACGGGAGAGTGCATCAAGGTCTTTGCACAAGGCCATTTGTTTTATCACACTTTTGCGTGTACATGAATGGAGTACGCACACAGGGCTGTGCAAGGATGCGATTCCACGTGTGTGTGAATGCACAGGTGTGTGTGCAGGGAAATCTTTGCACTTGGGTGTATGGTTCTGCACACATCCCTGCACACAGATGCGCGTGCAAGGGAGCAGCGGAGGCTCCTGGGAACAGGAGATTGCTGGGAGCGGCAGAACTCCCGTGAGAGTGCTGGAGAGCACAGGGCCGGGAAGCACAGCTCCGCAGCACTGCGCTCTGCACAACAGCCTGCAGGACGGCACGGAGCGCTGACAGAACCAGGACACAGCGCCATAGCAGGCACTGCAAAGGAAACAGCTCCATCCCAGCCACAACAGTGACAGGCAGGCAGGCACTGGGGAGGGCTGCACGGCAGAGGGACGCCCTCTGAGTGCCACAACCTGGAGCGCTGTCTGCAAGCAGAACAGTGCCAGGATGGCAGCCTGGTGGTCCTAAGCTGCAGAGATGCTGCTCTGGACCAACAGCCTGTCATTTTTTCAGAAAACGCCGTCCTTTTGCTGAACTTTGCTCATTGTACACCCGTCATCACAGCAAAAAACGCTCAGTGCTGCCCTGGGAAACTCAGCAATCTCCACAGCATTGCTCTCCAAGTTAGCACGCTCATGGCCAGGCTTTGTTCCCAGCAGCTCTTTGCACGTGCTTTGCAGACAGTCTGTTTGTGGGCAGTGCAAAGGACTGCTGCATCCATTGCATCACTGGACGGCAGCATTTGCTGACGGAGCTATGGCAGTTCTGAGCGAGCGCCGCGAGACCAATAACGAGGAGGTGGTGCAGCAGCTCTCCGAGTGCCGCTGGACAAATCAGGCCGTGCGCTCTTTGTGAATCTATAAATTTGACTGGTGTTTAATGACTACGTTTGAAGGTGGAGTGCTGAGATGGGCGGCACTCAGTGCTGCCCTGTAACGCCGCGCACTGCAGAAGCTGCTTCCTGCTTATGCTCCTCCTCTCAGTCCTTCAGCTGCAGCTTCTGCATCATCTCCACAAGGCTGTCCACTGCGGAGGCCTGGGAAGAAACGGAGTGAGGGTAGAAACAGGACACCACTTCCCTCGGGATTTTACAGTCTCTTCCTTTCATGTGTGACAGACAGAGGCCCTGAGAACAACAAGAGCCGTGTCTGTGTTCACCAAGGACTCACCTCTGCACGTGCAGCAGCAGCTCTGAGGGCAGCCTTCTTCAGCTCCACTCTCCTCTCTTTCTGTCGCTGTCTTCTTGCTATAAGGCAAAAAAAAAAGATGAATGCATTTTGTCATCAGCAGAACCTCAGAAACATTGGTGCCGTACAAGCAGAAGGCAGCAAAAAGACAGAGGAAATGGGACTAGGAAGCCTCCCTGTGAATGACATTTCCAGGGGAACGTGCAGAAGACCACCATGGAGTTAACAAGAAGAGACAGGGTTACACATTCTGGCACCTCACTGCCTTTGGACTTTGTTGCCTTCCACTCTTTTTCCCTCCATGGAGTAGGAAAAAGCAAAGCCAACCCTAAGCAAACTCAGTGTGCTCGCACAGGGAAATGCCTCAGCACGGCGGGTACCACAGCACCTTCTCACCTCTTTGCTTGGAGCTCCGAGCAGCAGCAGGCCCAGGGTGTGCTGCTGGAGCCGGCACGCCGTCTCCACTCGGCCCCCTCACTCTCTTATTGGAAGGCAGCTGAGCTGCTGTTGGTTTCCCTTCCTCCAAGGCCTTGCGTTTACATCCAGCCAGGGTGTTGGAGACAGAGCGGGGGCACACGGCAGGGGAAGGTCTTCCCCCTGTGCTGGGACCTGCTCTTCTAAGAGGACCTCCAGCCTGGTGTGGAGCCTGAGCTGCTGCTCTTTGACATGCTCTCTCAGTATGGACCTGCTGGACCACTTTGACATAGATTTTGGCATTTGGCTCAGCACCAATCTCTGTTAAGAAAGGAAAAATAAGGAGATTTAATGAGAGCCCAACACTACTTTCCGTCTGCAAAACGGGTCACAATACCAGGACATCTCATCTCGAGTGCTCACGGTCATGGATCATAGGATCTTGGCTGGACTGTGGGTTCACATTTCTAATCAGCACAGGAATGCTTACTGTACATGCCAGGGATTAAGACCACAACCAACACACAACGGCCACAGTCCCAGGAAAGGACGGACAGAAAGCCTCACTAGAGAGACAGTGCACCAAACCCAGGTGCCTGCTGTGTGTCCGTACCTCTCTTTGGTGCTGTGCCACACTGGGCGCTTCTGCCTTGCCTTTCTGCAAGGCTGCGCTTTGATGGAAGGCCGCTCACATCAGCTTCTGGCAGAAAGGCGACAAGAAAGACATGAAGAGCATCTCTGTGGCGGAAGATTTGAGCACAGCCAACCACAATCTTCTGATCCTCAAGAGCAGTTTCTTCAGCTTGCCTTTCTGCTGCTACAACATTATGCCACTTCTGCAGTCAGCACAGCTCGCAAGAGCTTCTTACCTGCGGAGGCTTTGCGTTTCCAGCCTTGCCCAGCACCACTCCATGGACGCGCAGGCTCCGTCCCTACAACAACAGGTGGTGTGTTGATTTCACAGACACCAGCAGGCAGCAGAAGTACTGCCCAGTATGCCCACGTCCCCCCAGAAAACAGAAAGAGGCTACTTGGACAGCCCAAACACAAACTGATTGATAGTTCACTTCTCACTGCTCCTTCCTGCACTCCAAATGCATGCTCATTTGACATCCCCTGAAGCGCTGCACCCGCACAGAACGAATACTCAAAATTCATTCCTTCACACTTCATGACAGAGGGCCGAAGAAACTCACTTCTGTATGGCATGAAGGACCGTCCGTCCCTGTTGCGTCCCTCTGTGCGCTGGAAGGCGCGGTCGGATCTCTGGCAGCCTGCTGGCTGCTGCTCCCAACCGCGGGGAACTGCGCCGCGCCGCTTCTGAAGAGAGAAAGGAAGAAACGGTGGTGGGAACGGGCAGCCAAGGCTTGCAGAGAGGTTCCAGATGGTGCCAGAGAGGGGATATCAGAGTGCTGAGACACTGATTATCACTAAGGGAAAAGACGGCCTGAGCCACGTCCGCGTTGTTAGCCCAGGCTGTCAGCAGTGAGCGCTGAATGCAACCGGTTACTGAGGTCACCAAGGACCAGCAGGGCTCCCCCTGCTCCGTCCCTTCCCCTTGAGAACAAGAGAAAGGAAGAACCAAGCAGAAGAAGCCCAGCCATACCTTGCCACTCAGACGGCAGCAATTGGAACCGCGGTCGTCTCCGTGCTGAGACATGGCCGCTGAAGGCTCAGAGGATGATGAAGTTCCCAGGCCTCTGTGCACAGGAACTTCCCCGGCCCTTGCAAAGAGCTGGCTTCCCTCTTCCTCCGACTGTCTCGATCCCAAAATCTCCCTTGGGACAGGAACCCTGCAGAGAGTACCGACGAGTGCACACGCGGTGCTTCTGA
The DNA here is from genome assembly GCF_016699485.2 of Gallus gallus. Classification (NCBI taxonomy): domain Eukaryota; kingdom Metazoa; phylum Chordata; class Aves; order Galliformes; family Phasianidae; genus Gallus; species Gallus gallus. Next base: position 98,070 of record NC_052548.1, read on the forward strand.
CGGGCTCTCACAGGGTGATCTGTTCCACGGAAGGCCCAGAGCTCAGCCTCGGTGTGCAGCACGCTCACCAGAGCACCAGCTCTGCTCACCAGCTGTGGCGGAAACGCTGCCACCCCAGCAGTGATTGTGACCTCAGCGAGTGCCCGCATCGCTTCCGTGCTTTCATCATAAGCGAAGGAAATGGGCGACTCCCAGATCCACATCTTAGGAAACCACCACCAGGGTCACCCAATGGGGTTATTTGAATAATGGAGAAGTGAAGATGACTCTTGTGCAGCCCATTAAAAACCAGTCAAGACCAGTATGGCCTCCGAGTGGTCAATGGAGTCCCAGGGGAACCCATAGAAAACAAAACCCCGGGCCTGTGCCAGCATCTGTGTTTGGGGCTTTGAGTCCCAGGGCTGATGTCAGCCTCTGCGGCTGTGGCTTTAAGTCCCAGGGCCAGTGCTGGGCTCCCCGCCTGTGTCTGTGGCCTTAGGCCCTTGGCTGCTTCTGGCCTCTCTAGCTGGGGCTGTGGCTTTAAGCCCCTGGACTGGTGCCAGCCTTTCAGGCTGTGGTTTTGGTCCCCAGGATTGGTACCAAATTTGAAGAAACCAACAGGAGGCTCACCCAATGGGTGATCATGGGTGTCACTGGGGTTAGTGGGGGTCAGTGCGGTTAATGGGGTTATTGGAGTCAATGGGGTCATTAGGGTCAATGGGAGTCACTGGCGTCAATGGGGCAAGGGGGGTCACTGCGGTCAATGAAGGTTATTCGTGTCATTGGAGTCAGTGGGGTTACTGGGGTCAGTGTGGGTCATTTGGGTTATTGGGGTCATTGGGGTCTATAAGGCTCCTTTGGGTTAAAGGGGTCAGTGGGGTCAATGGGGATCATTGGGGTCAGTTGGATTATGGGGTTCATGTGAGGTCACTGGGGTCACTGGGTCAAAGGGCTCAGTGGGGTCAGTGGTGCTATTGGCGTTATTGCAGGCTGTCACGGAGTTACCTAGATAGATCTGTGCCCGTGACAGGGGGGCAGTAGGCTTGTGGGCCCCCCTTCCCCCTGACTTCCCGAGAAAAAAACGAAGCGGTGGCAACAATCTAAGAAGGAGAACTTATTTTACTAACTATGATGTTGGGATGCAAGATGACACGATACAATACAATCTAATTGGGAGTAAGTATAATAAACCAAATGAAATGAGGGAGAGAGAGCGAAAGAGCGATAGAGAGGGAGAGAGAGAGAGAGTGAGAGAGTTTCCGAAACCGAAAGCCTAACTTGATGAAGGCGCCTGGCTTGGAAAGCACACCCACTCCTCTCCCGGCAGCAAGCGAAAGTGAAGAAGCAGCGCGCGCAACCAGATGACGTATCTTCCGTGATGTGTCTTCCTTCTGTGACCGTGAGGTCCTCTGGGATACGTAGTTCTTCTCTTTTGTCCATGATGTTATGATGTGGAATACCAATAGCGAAGTTACAAAACCATGACACAGGCCAGAAGGGTTTGGGCTTCCAAGCAATCACCAAGCTTTTGGATGAGCCAGCCCTCTGCTTTTTGTGAGGACAGACCCCAACGAGCCCACAGAACCCAAATAACCTCCTTGACCCCCACAGACAAGTCCTCCTTGGAAAGCCATCTCGGCAAGGGCAGAATAGCGCTGTTCTTGGGCCGCAGCACTCCATGGCCAGGCGCTGCTCAGACGCTGGGGCTGCATTTCCTCCTGGGCACCCACACATGCTGCGATTCCCCTGCAGGTTCCTGCCGGGTTTGTGGCTTCCTGCTGGGGAACTCCTCACCTTCTTCTGTAAGTCGGGCTGCAGGTCCGACCACCTGCAAAGACCGAGGCAAAGCTCTCACTGAGCACCTCAGCCTTTGCCATGGCTGCCCACTGCCTTTCATCCGAGGGAGCGCTCTCCTCGGCCCGTCTCCTCCTGCCTGTGGAGCTGCAGATGAGGCTGCACGCGTCTTTGCACGTGCACTGCAGTGCAACGGGATGGGGTTGCATGTGTGTGCGTGCATGTGGTTGCACGCAAAGACGGGGCCACACACGTGTGTGGTCTGTGGGCAAACAAACCGCTGTGGTGCTTCAGGGAGAGCCTCACCGCATTTTTGCTGCTCCCGGCAGCACCTCGCCGCCATTCTTTGCTTCTTGGAACCGCTTCCTGTCGCTGCCGCTGCTTTGGGGGTGTCCGCTCTGCTCCCAGCTCGGTGCAGGCCCGTGCCGGCCTCTCATTGGTCAGCGGCAGCTCGATCCCACCCTTGCTGGCCTCTCATTGGTCAGAAGCAGCTCTGACCCACCCCCGGTGGCCTCTAATTGGTGATCGGCAGTTCCATCCTGCCACTGCTGGCTCTCATTGGTCAGCAGCAGCTCTAAGCCACCCCCGGTGGCCTCTCATTGGTCAGTGGCATTTCTGGCCAGCCCCTGGCCTCTGATTGGTGAGCGGCAGCGCCGCCAGCTCCAATTGGCTGAGGGGCAGAGCGCGCCGTTGGCAACCGGCTTGGAATCGCCCAGCTGTCCCCTCAGACGGCAGCCCGTGGCCGTCCCCTTCGCTGTGGGATGCGGGGATTTGGGGCGGCTGAAGGAGTCGGGGCCCCCACCGCTGTAGCGCTGCTGCCCCCATTAGGACCTGGAACTCCGAGCCTCCAGCTCTGCTCGCGGTGCCCCCCAAGGCTGAGGTGGTCTGTGGGTGGAGGGGCAGTGGCGGAGATGTGGTGGGGATGTGGGAGCTGAGGGGCTTTGGGGGCTATTTGGGGGATGTGGGAGGATATGGGGCTGTAGGGTGCTGTGTGGGGATCTCGAGGGATATGGGGATATCGGTGGGTTTTGGGAATAGAGGGGGATGGAGGGATGTGGGGCCACAGGGGGTGCTATAGAGGGATGTAGGGCTGTGCGTGGGTTGTAGGAGGAGATGGGGCTGTAGGGGGCTGTGTTGGGAATACAGGGAGGGTGTGAGGGGCCATGGGGATCCTCTAGGGAGAAAGGGGACTGTATGGGGTATAGGGTAGTGCTTTGGGGCGACAGGGGGCTATAGTGGGTTATAGGGGTGGATACTGGGGGATATGGGGCTGTAGTGGTCTGTGGGAGCTATCGGGAGGGATGTAAGATTATTGGGGGCTATAGGGGGGCTGCAGAGGGATATAGGGCTGTGTGGAAGTTGTAGGAGGATATGAGGGGGGGCTATCTGGCTGGATCTAGGGGTGGCTCTATGGGTGTGTGGGGCTTTAAGGAGGTTAATTGTGTCTCTAGGGGGGCTATGGGGCTCTGGAAAGCTGTGGTGGACTGTAGTAGGGGTATTGGGGTATATGTGGAAAGAGGGGGCTATGGTTGGGATCTAGGGATCTGTGGGAGCTATTGGTGGATATGGGGCTCTAAAGTGCTGTGACGTCTTTAGGGTGATTTTTAGGGCTATATGGGAGATGTAGGGAGATTTGTTTCTCTAGGGGTCTGTTGTGGTATAGGGGTGATATGGGTGTGTAGGGGGCTTTGGGAGGAGCTCCATGGTTCTATGAGGGGGCTGTAAGGGCTATAGGTGTGTTCGAGGGGGATATGTGGCTCTAGGGGTTTGTGGTAACATGTGGGAGCGTTGAGGGTGCTAGGGATTGGGGGGGGCTCTAGGGAAGGATGTTGTGTTGTAGGAGATTGTGGGGGCCTGAGGGAGGATATAGGGTGTCTGTGGGGGGCTCTTGGGGGATATAGAGGAGATATGGAGTCTAGAAGGGTTCTGGGGGGATATGAGGTTGGATATGGGAGAGTGTGGTGGGCTCTGGAGGGGGTCTAGGGCCAGTGTAGGGCTGTGGGTAGCTGTAAGGGGCGATGGGGCTATAGGGACTGGGGGACTGTAGGGAGGGTTTTAGGACTGTAGAGGGGACATGGGGTTCTATGGGGCTGTAGGGAACAGGGGAATAATATGACACTGTAGGGGGCTATTGTGGGAGCTCTATGGTTCTCTGGGGAGGCTATAGGGGGCAGTGGGAGAGCTATAGCGGGTTTATAGGTGGTTATGTGGCTATAGGGTTCTGTGGGTGGGCTGTAGGAGGGTTCTCGTAGGGTAGGAGGCTATAGGGGGCTATGGAGGGGATATAGGGAGATATGGGGCAATAGTGGGTTTTTAGGGGGTTGTGGCGGGCTGTGTGAGGGTATAGGATGATAGAGGGCCGGAGAGGGTTTCTAGACAGGGATATTATGCTGGAGAAGGTATGGGGGGCTAAAAGTGGGCTGTGAGGGTTATAGTAGGGCTGTGGTGGGCTATTTAAATATAAGGAGATATGAGGCTATAGAGTGTGTTTGGAGGATGTGGTCCTCTAAGGGGCTGTGTGGGTCCATAGGATGATCTGGAGCTATAGGGTGATCTCTAAAGGGATGTGGGGCTTGAAGGCTCTCCCTTCCTTCCTTTCCCCCCTTCCACAGCAGGGCGGGTGAAATGCTAGTCATGTAATTCAAATTGGAACTGAAGTTGTCTTGGAATAGAATATGATGCTTTTGTGGTCTTCCATCTGAAACGTGTTTTCTCCTCGGGTTTAGGTAATCTGTTTATGTTTAATGATTATGCTTAATAATCTAATCATGTTTCATGATGTCTCTGGAGAAGGTTGCAGTCTGCAGTCTGCTGATCCGAAAGAAAGAAGGCGGCTTTTGGAGGACTTAATCATGGCGAGTCGAGCTGCTGCTGAACCTCCCCTTCCAACATCCAGCAGGTGAGGACGTTGTGCATCTCAGCCCTCCCTCCCTGCACGGTAGCAGCGATTCTAATCAAACCTCTGAACTCCCAGGTTTGTTCTGCAGGCCCCAATGATGGCACAGGCATGAAAGAGCCCAGAGCTCGTCGCTGGGGAGAGGCTGCGTATGGCGTTGTGAAGGGAGAGATGGAGGAGGGGTTTGAGCAGCGCTGTGCAGGAATGAACGGCTGGTAAGAGAAGAGGTGTGTGTGCTGAGAGCAAGGGCTGTACGGCTCCTCTCTGTGTTCTCACAGCAAGTGCACGGCAGAGCTCCTTGCTCTCTGTTCTTTCTTGCAAGGCTGCGGCGCTTCAAAGTGCGCTGTGGGTGGGCAGCGCGATGACAGCCCAAGGGTGGCAGCAGGAGATGCAGCGCAGCCCTCTGCAGCAGCAGGGTGCATTGATTGGTCTTGCTCATTCTTGAAGGAGAAGGTGTGTTTAGCTGCCAACTTTGGTGGCTCCATGTCATGTGCTGAAGGCTTTGGGGCCCTTCCTGTGTTCCTCACGTCCTGAGGCAGTGAAGGACTTCCCTTGCTCTGTAGGAATGGTTCCTGTGCAAGGGCATGGTCGTCTGCCTGTAGCAGATACTGAAGGTTGTGGTGTTGTGACTGCAGTGATGGAGTTGGCTTTTGAATGTCAATTGCACCCCGCTCACGTGCAGCTCTTTCTGACACAGGCAGGAGTCGAGCAGCGGTACTGCAGCTCCTCTGGCAGCTTTGCAGCTCAGTAGGGAAGCAGAAGATGTGGATGTGAAAGAAGAAGTCCGTTGCTGGGACGTTCCCCTGTTCTTCCCCCAGCTGTCCCCTTGCCTCAGCCTGGATTCCCCTTGCATTCCTGTAGGATTCCCTTCCATCCCCCTGGCTGCCCCTTGCTTTCCACATGGTTGCCCTTTCCTGCTGTGGGCAGGGATGGGTCTGTTCCTGGCTTTTCAGCGGGTACTATAAGGTGGCTCTGTGGCCACTGTAGGTCAGCAGCCTGAATAATCCTCGGACGCTCATCTTGCCCTCATCTTGGGGGGCAAGATGGAGGTCGAGGGGTTTGTTGGGGGCTAAGGAAGAGGATCCATGAGTGTATCCCATAGCTGCCCAGAGCAGCCCCAGAGCCATCCTAGAGTAACTGCCCCTGAGCAGCCCCATCACTGCCCGCAGCCCGTGGCCAGCAGCAGTTCCACCAGCAGCAGTGTGTTGGGTAAAGGCAGCTCCCAGGTGTGGCTCTGCTCCAAAGCTGCCCCAAAGTTCTCCTGAAGCCCTCCCATAGGCGTCCTTTAACTGCCCCACAACCCTGTGAGGCTTCCCCACATCCCAGCACATCCACAAAAGTGCCAGAGGGGTGTATGAGAAACGCTCTCTTGTCTCAGGTTCCACCAGGCACAGCTCTCAGTGCAGCAGCAAAGCTCATTCCTGATTGCTGTGCCGTTACTGCACTCTCCTCTGTGAGCTCCTTCTGCTCCTGTAGCTCTCCTCCCATGGCACCCACTGCTCTCCTGTTCCCCCTTGGCTGGGCACTGCAGGCTCACAGTCTCCACCACGCATCCGCTGTGCAGTATTTCCAGAGGAGGTCTATGGCCAACGTGTTCCTTTCGGGATGATTGTGTGCTTTACTATGCAGACAGGCAGGCAGGATTTCTTGCAGCTGTTGCACGTGCTGGGTCTCATGCTCCGTCCTGCAGCTGTGCCTTATCTCGTGTGCACTCTCCACCTCCCCCTGGTCAGAACGTCCTGGCCCTGCTGTGCTCTGCTCAGCATCTGTCTGCTGCACAATGACACAGCTGTCACACTGAGCCTGCCTTGTGCTATCCCTGCAGATGTTGGATGATTTCCTAAGCCAGTCTCCCACCCGTAACCGCTCGGGTGCTTTCCAGCAGCACACAGCTGGCACACAGAGCCATGCTGATCACGGCAGGGTGCAGCTCCTTGTTGCAGTCCCGTAGCGGTGGGTGGCCGTGCCAAAGGGGGATCCCACCGCTGCTGCTCTCCATCCTTCTGCGCTCGTTCTGCACCACCGTGCATTCTTTCCTCCTCGTGCTGCGCTGCCCTCAGAGTGCTGTGCCCATTTCTCGGGGTCGTTGCTGCTGCTGATGTTGGAGCAGTTTCTTCCCCACCGCGAGATCCCTTCCAAGAGGCACTGCCCCTACTGCTGCAACGGCCCCAGTCTGGGACGCCCTTTTGTAAGGGGTTGTGTTGTTCATTCTGCAGCTGACTTGGATTTCTTCTGCCACTGTCCCGTGAAGGTGTTGATTTGCTTCAGTCCATCCCTGCTCCGTTCCTGGCTCTGGTATCCCTTGTGGCCACAGAGCACTGCAGCAGCAAAGCTCCAGTCCCTTCCCCGGTCTCAGTGGGAATTGAGGTCATTGGAGTCAATGGGCTCATTGGGGTCTATGGAGACATTGGATTCAATGGGGTCACTGGGGTCAATGGGGGTCATTGGGGTCAGTGGGGTCAATGGAATCATTGTATTATATGGTGTCATTGGGGTCAATGGGGATCACTTGGGGTCAATGGGGTCACTGAGGCAATGGGGGTCATTGTGCTCAGTGGGGTCATTGGAGTCAATGAGGTCATTGAGGCAATGGGGACCATTGGGGTCAGTGAGGGCTGATGGAATCATTGAGGTCATTGAATTCACACGGATTATTAGTGTCAATGGGGTCATTGTAATCAATGGAGTCATTGGGGTCAATTGGGTCATTGGCGTCAATGGTTTTAATGGGGTCAGTAGTTGTCAGTGGGGTCACTTGGGGTCATTGTGGTCAGTGGGGTCATTGGAGTCAATGAGGTCATTGAGGCCATTGGGTCATTGTGGACTATGGTGTCATTGGAGTCAATGGGGACATAGAGGTCAATGGGGACCTTTGGGTCAATGAGGGTTGATGGAATCATTGAGGTCATTGAATTCACAGGGGTTATTGGAGTCAATGGGGTCGTTGTAGTCAATGGAGTCATTGGGGTCAATTGGGTCATTGGGGTCAATGGTTTTAATGGGGTCAGTAGGGGTCAGTGGGGTCAGTGGGGGTTATTGGAGACAATTGAGTCACTGGGGTTATTGGGGTCATTGAGGTCAATGGGGGTCACTAGGGTTAATGGGGTCTGTGTTGTCTATGGGGTTGCTGGGGTCAATGGGGTCATGTGGGGTTAATGGGGTCAGTGGGGTAAATGTGTTGTTGGGGTCATATGGGGTCATTGGGTACATGTGGGATCATTTAGATCATTGGGGACAGTAGGGTTATAAGGTTCATGTGAGGTCACTGGGGTCACTGGGTCAAAGGGGTCAGTGGGATCAGTGGGGTCATTGGGGTAATAGCAGGCCAGAAGGGTTTGGGCTTCCAAGCAATCACCAAGCTTTTGGATGAGCCAGCCCTCTGCTTTTTGTGAGGACAGACCCCAACGAGCCCACAGAACCCAAATAACCTCCTTGACCCCCACAGACAAGTCCTCCTTGGAAAGCCATCTCGGCAAGGGCAGAATAGCTCTGTTCTTGGGCCGCAGCACTCCATGGCCAGGCGCTGCTCAGACGCTGGGGCTGCATTTCCTCCTGGGCACCCACACATGCTGCGATTCTCCCTGCAGGTTTCTGCCGGGTTTGTGGCTTCCTGCTGGGGAACTCCTCATCTTCTTCTGCGACTGCCCCCCAACGTCACTACTGCCTCCTCTGGTACCGTACTGGCAGATGCCTCAGCGTTCATGAGCCTGGACTTCCTGCCTCCCATCAGCAGCTGCTCCTTCAGTCATGACTGGAATACCGTCCACTTCCAGCACCAGCAGGCCTACAAGGCAGAGAAGGAAACGTGGGATTAATGCAAATGCAGGAGCCCAAGGCTGTCCCACCAACACGTATTGCAGCCTTGGAAAGTCAGCTGCAACTACAACCTCTGTCAGAATCAAAACAGGCACCGTACATGAAGGGTGACCTCTGAACTGAAGGAATTACCACAGTCGGAAATACATACTGAAATTGCTTATTTATCTGTAGGTGGTTACGGCTGTATTCTTTGGCTTTGGGGAAAATGTGGACTTGGAATTGAAGGATACAAGGAAAAGGAGCAGCACTTGGCAACTCCTGCAAACTGAGCAGTGCGGGGAAGATTGTGTCATTTCTTCTCCTGGCCTCTCATTGGTCTGATGCAGGTCTGTGTCACCCCTCTGGACTCTCATTGGTCAGCGGCAGCTCCATCCTATCCCCACAGCCCTCTTATATATCATTCTTTGCTTCTTGGAGCCCCTTCCCGCTGCTGCCGCTGCTTTGGGGGAGGGTCCGCTCTGCTCCCAGCTCAACGCCGGCCCGTGCCGACCTCTGATTGGTCAGCGAGAGCTCGGTCCCACTCCTGGTGGACTCTGCATGGTCAGCAGCAGCTCCAACCCGCCCCCGTTAGCCTCTCATTGGTCAGATGCAGCTCCATCCCTCCCCCCGTTGTTTCTCATTAGTCAGCAGCAGCTCCGTCCCACTCCCATCCAGCCTCTCATTGGTTAGCGGCAGCTCTGACCCATGCCGGCCTCTGATTGGTCAGCAGCAGCTCTGACCCACCCCCGGTGGCCTCTCATTGGTGATCGGCAGCTCCAGCCTGCTCCTGCTGGCTCTCATTGGTCAGCAGCAGCTCTGATCCACCCCCGGTGGCCTCTCATTGGTGATCGGCAGCTCCATCCCGTCCCTTCTGGCCTCTCATTGGTCAATGGCATTTCTGGCCCTCCTCCAGTCTCTGATTGGTGAGCGGAAGCACTGCCTTCTCCAATTGACTGAGGGGCAGAGCGCGCTGTTGGCAACCGGCTTGGAATCGCCCAGCTGTCCCCTCAGACGGCAGCCCGTGGCCGTCCCCTTCGCCATGGGATGCGGGGATTTGGGGCGGCTGAAGGAGTCGGGGCCCCCACCGCTGTAGCGCTGCTGCCCACAATGGGGCCTGGAACCCCGAGCATCCAGCTCTGCTCGCAGTGCCCCCCAAGGCTGAGGTGGTCTGTGGGTGTAGGAGCAGTGGCGGAGATGTGGTGGGGATGTGGGAGCTGAGGGGCTTTGGGGGCTATTGGGGGATGTGGGAGGATATGGGGCTGTAGGGTGCTGTGTGGGGATCTCGAGGGATATGGGGATATCGGTGGGTTTTGGGAATAGAGGGGGATGGAGGGATGTGGGGCCACAGGGGGTGCTATAGAGGGATCCAGGGCTGTGAGTGGGTTGTAGGAGGAGATGGGGCTGTAGGGGGCTGTGTTGGGAATCCAGGGAGGGTGTGAGGGGCCATGGGGAGGCCAGAGGGAGAAATGGGACTGTAGGGGGTATAGGGTAGGGCTTTGGGTCGACAGGGGGCTGTCGTAGGTTATAGGGGTGGATATTGGGGGATATGGGGCTGTAGTGGTCTGTGGGGGCTATCGGGAGGGATGTGGGGCTATCAGGGGCTTTAGGAGGGCTGTAGAGGTATATAGGGATTTGCGCTGTTTGTTGGGGGATATGAGGCTATAAGGTGCTAGGGTGGCTCTATGCGTATGTGGGGTTTTAGGGAGCTTAATTGTGTCTCTAGGGGGGCTATTGGGCTCTGGAAAGCTGTGGGGGACTGTAGAAGGGGTATTGGGGTATATGGGAAAAGAGAGGGCTGTGGTTGGGATCTAGAGATCTGTGGGGAGCTTGTGGGGGATATGGGGCTCTAGGGTGCTGTGGGGTCTTTAGGGAGAGTTTTAGGGCTATATGGGGGATATAGGGAGATTTGGTTCTCTAGGGGGCTGTGGGGGTATAGGGGTGATATGGGTCTGTAGGGGGCTTTGGGAGGAGCTCCACGGTTCTATGAGGGAGCTGTAAGGGCTATAGGTGTGTTCGAGGGGGATATGTGGCTCTGGGGGTTTGTGGCAACGTGGGAACATTGAGGGTGCTGGGGGTTGGGGGGGGCTCTAGGGAAGGATGTTGTGCTGTAGGAGATGGTGGGGGCCTGAGGGAGGATATAGGGTGTCTGTGGGGGGCTGTTGGGGGATATAGAGGAGATATGGAGTCTAGAAGGGTTCTGGGGGGATATGAGGTTGGATATGGGAGAGTGTGGGGGTCTCTGGAGAGGGTCTAGGGCCAGTGTAGGGCTGTGGGTAGCTGTAAGGGGTGATGGGGCTTTAAAGGCTGGGGGACTGTAGGGAGGGTGTTAGGGCTGTAGGGGGGATATGGGGTTCTATGGGGCTTTAGGGAACAGGGGAATAATATGTCGCTGTAGGGTGGTATTGGGGGAGCTATATGGTTCTATGGGGAGGCTATAGGAGGCAGTGGGAGAGCTATAGCAAGTTTATAGGTGGTTATGTGGCTATAGGGTTCTGTGGGTGGGCTGTAGGAGGGTTCTAGTAGGGTAGGAGGCTATAGGGGGCTATGGAGGAGATATAAGGAGACATGGGGCAATTGTGGGTTTTTAGGGGGCTGTGGTGGGCTGTGTGAGGGTATAGGATGATAGAGGGCCGGAGAGGGTTTCTAGAGAGGGATGTTATGCTGGAGAAGGTACGGGGGGGATAAAAGAGGGCTTTGGAGGTTATGAAGGGGCTCTTTTGGGCTCTTTGGAGATATAGGGAGATCTGAGGCTATAGGGGGTGTTTGGAGGATGTGGTCCTCTAAGGGGCTGTGTGGGTCCACAGGATGATCTGGAGCTATAGGGTGATCTCTAAAGGGATGTGGGGCTAGAAGGCTCTCCCTTCCTTCCTTTCCCCCCTTCCACAGCAGGGAGGGTGAAATGCTAGTCATGAAATTGAAACTGGAACTGAAGTTGTCTTGGAATAGAATATGATGCTTTTGTGGTCTTCAATCTGAAACGTGTTTTCTCCTTGGGTTTAGGTAATCTGTTTATGTTTAATGATTATGCTTAATAATCTAATCATGTTTCATAATGCCTTTTGAAAAGGTTTCAGTCTCACCGCGAGATCCCTTCCAAGAGGCACTGCCCCTACTGCTGCAACGGCCCCAGTCTGGGACGCCCTTTTGTAAGGGGTTGTGTTGTTCGTTCTGCAGCTGACTTGGGTTTCTTCTGCCACTGTCCCATGAAAGAGTTGATTTGCTTCAGTCCATCCCTGCTCCGTTCCTGGTTCAAGCCAAGCTCCAGTCCCTTCCCTGGTCTCAGTGGGATCAGTTTGTTCTGTTCTCATCCACTTACAGAAACAGAAGCTACCAACCCACCAAACCCTGGGACAGGTATTTCCCTACAGAAGCATTCATGTCCTTCTCCTGGCCCCTTTGGCCAGTTCCCAGCTCTCCAAACTGAGGCATACGGCTGCAGCCCTCCCCATGGCTTCTTTGGGGCAGCTGTGGGGCAGCCCCACCCCGAGGAGGAGATGCCTTTTCCCCACACGCAGCTGGTTCTACGGACACATGGGGTGAGGACGTGGGGTTGTGGGTCACATGGGGGTCCTGCAGGGTCACAGAGTTACAAGGTGATGTGGGGCTATGGGGTCAGGTGGGGTTCTGAGTCACAGTGATGGGGTCAGATGGTAGGGACAGGGAGTTACGGATCACATGGGTTGTATGTTTGGGTGAGGTGGGGGCAGGGATCCCAGAGTTATGGGGCCACATGGCATTGGGTCACAGCGTGATGGGTGCAGGCAGAGTCAGGGCGTCACAGGGTCATGTGTGGGTATGGTTCCCCCAGAGCTGTGGGTCGCGTGCAGCCATGGGGTCACGCACATACAGCGTGATGAGGTCATCTTGGGTTATTGCTCATGTGGGGTTACGGCTCAGGGCCCCACGTTTGGGCCACAGGGACGCCCAGTCCCCACTCAGGATGAATTGAAACCACTACAACCCACCCCCCCCTCACCCCCCCCGCTCTTTTTACCTCAAATTGCTCCCCACATCCTCCCATACCCCCTATGTCTCCATACTACGCCATGTACCTGTGTCCCACCTGCAGCCCACATCTTGACTTCTCTTGGACAGCATTCTGCTCCTGCAGCCTGTGTTCCCATATCCCCCGATGTCCCTATATCCCTCCCACACCCCACACAGAGCCCCATAGCTCCTCAAGGACCTTTTCCCGGTACACCTCCCCCCAGCAACCTGGGACCTCACAGAGCCCCACAGTCCCCAGCAGCACCCCACGTCCCCCTCTGAGCTCCCACTGAACTCCCCTATTTCCTCCTTCAGACATCCTTAACCTCTTCAGCCCCGTCCGCCCTGGCTTCTTGGACTCCCACAGTTTCTAGGAGGACCACCATCACCATCCCAGGATCCCCATATCCCACCGACGAGGAACCCCGCAGCAATCCACATCTCAGGATGGGGCTCCAGCTTTGCCCGAATGCGTTCATTAAAGAGAGGAGAATGAATGAGCCTAAGGGGGCACCTTTCCTCCTGACATTGCCCACCGCCTGCGTGTTGGCTGTGCCGTGCCAGCAGCATTTTGTCCTCGAGCTGTGAGTGCAGGTATGCGTGCATACGGGGGTGTGCAGAGATGGTGCTGAACATCAGAGCGTGCATTGCGCGTGGCTGTGTGCACAGTGCTTGCAGGTGAAAGTTTTGCATGTGTGTGCATGCACATGGCTGTGTGCAAGGCCGGAGCAGTGCTTGTGTCATCGTGCACGTGGGTGTGCAAAGGGATGTCGTGCACGCATGTGTGTGTATGCATGAACACGGGAGAGTGCATCAAGGTCTTTGCACAAGGCCTTTTGTTTTATCACACTTTTGTGTGCACATGGATGGAGTGCGCACACAGGGCTGTGCAAGGTTGTGATTGCACGTGTGTGTGAATACAGAGGTGTGTGTGTAGGGAAATCTTTGCACGTGGGTGTATGGTTCTGCACACATCCCTGCACACAGATGCGCGTTCAAGGGAGCAGCGGAGGCTCCTGGGAACAGGAGATTGCTGGGAGCGGCAGAACTCCCGTGAGAGTGCTGGAGAGCACAGGGCCGGGAAGCACAGCTCCGCAGCACTGCGCTCTGCACAACAGCCTGCAGGACGGCACGGAGCGCTGACAGAACCAGGACACAGCGCCATAGCAGGCACTGCAAAGGAAACAGCTCCATCCCAGCCGCAACAGTGACAGGCAGGCAGGCACTGGGGAGGGCTGCACGGCAGAGGGACGCCCTCTGAGTGCCACATCAGGAGAACCTGGAGTGCTGTCTGCAAGCAGAACAGTGCCGGGATGGCAGCCTGGTGGTCCTAAGCTGCAGAGATGCTGCTCTGGACCAACAGCCTGTCATTTTTTCAGAAAACGCCGTCCTTTTGCTGAACTTTGCTCATTACATACTTGTCATTAAGGAAAAAATGCTTGGTGCTGCCCTGGGAAACTCGGCAATATCCACAGCATTGCTCTCCAAGTTAGCACGCTCATGGCAAGGCTGTGTTCCCTGCAGCTCTTTGCACGTGCTTTGCAGACAGTCTGTCTGTGGGCAGTGCAAAGGACTGCTGCCTTCGTTGCATCACAGGACGGCAGCATTCGCTGACGGAGCTGTGGCAGTTCTGAGCGAGCGCCGCGAGACCAATAACGAGGAGGTGGTGCAGCAGCTCTCCGAGTGCTGCTGGACAAATCAGGCCGTGCGCTCTCTGTGAATCTATAAATTTGACTGGTGTTTATTGACTACGTTTGAAGGTGGAGTGCTGAGATGGGCGGCACTCAGCGCTGCCCTGAAATGCCGTGCACTGCAGAAGCTGCTGCCTGCTGACGCTCCTCCTCTCAGTCCTTCAGCTGCAGCTTCTGCATCATCTCCACAAGGCTGTCCACTGCGGAGGCCTGGGAAGAAACGGAGCGAGGGTAGAAACAGGACACCACTTCCCTCGGGATTTTTCAGACTCTTCCTTTCATGTGTGACAGACAGAGGCCCTGAGAACAACCAGAGCCGTGTCTGTGTTCACCAAGGACTCACCTCTGCACGTGCAGCGGCAGCTCTGAGGGCAGCCTTCTTCAGCTCCTTTCTCCTCTCTTTTCGTTGTCGTCTTCTTTCTGTAAGGCAAGAAAAAGAGATGAATTCATTTTGTCTATAGTGAAACGGCAGAAACATGGGTGCCGTACAAGCAGAAGGCAGCAAAAAGACAGAGGAAATGGGACTAGGAAGCCTCCCAGTGAATGACATTTCCAGGGGGACGTGCAGAAGACTGCCATAGAGTTTACGGGAAGAGACGGTTACACGTTCTGGCACCTCACTGCCTTTGGACCTTGTAGCCTTCTACTCTTTTCCCCTCCACAGAGAAGGAAAAAGCAAAGCCAACCCTGAGCAAACTCAGTGTGCTCGCACAGGGAAGTGCCTCATCACGGCGGGTACCACAGCACCTTCTCACCTCTTTGCTTGGAGCTCCGCACAGCAGCAGGCCCAGGGTGTGCTGCTGGAGCCGGCACGCCGTCTCCACTCGGCCCCCTCACTCTCTTATTGGAAGGCAGCTGAGCTGCTGTTGGTTTCTCTTCCTCCAAGGCCTTGTGTTTACATCCTGCCAGGGTGCTGGAGACAGAGCGGGGGCACACGGCAGGGGAAGGTCTTCCCCCTGTGCTGGGACCTGCTCTTCTAAGAGGACCTCCAGCCTGGAAAGGAGCTTGAGCTGCTGTTCGTTGCGAAGCTCTCTCAGTATGGACCTGCTGGACCACTTTGACATAGATTTTGTCATTTGGCTCAGCACCAATCTCTGTTAAGAAAGCAAAAACAAGGAGATTTAATGACAGCCCAACACTACTTTCAGTCTGCAAAACGGGTCACAATCCTGGGACATCTCATCTCGAGGGCTCATGGCCATGGATCATAGGATCTCAGCTGAACTGTGGCGTCACATTTCTAATCAGCACAGGAATACTAAGTGTAAATGCAGGGATTAAGACGACAACCAACACACAACTTCCACAGTCCCAGGAAAGGACGGACAGAAAGCCTCACTAGAGAGACAGTGCACCAAACCCAGGTGCCTGCTGTGTGTCTGTACCTCTCTTGGGTGCTGTGCCACACTGGGCGCTTCTGCCTTGCCTTTCTGCAAGGCTGCGCTTTGCTGGAAGGCCGCTCGCATCAGCTTCTGGCAGAAAGGAGACAAGAAAGACATGAAGAGCATGTCTGTGGCGGAAGATTTGAGCATAGCCAACCACAATCTTCTGCTCTTCAACAGCAGTTTCTTCAGCTTGCCTTTCTGCTGCTACAACATTATGCCGCTTCTGCAGTCAGCACAGCTCGCAAGAGCTTCTTACCTGCGGAGGCTTTGCGTTTCCAGCCTTGCCCAGCACCACTCCGTGGACGCGCAGGCTCCGTCCCTACAACAACAGAAGGTGTGTTGATTTCACAGACACCAGCAGGCAGCAGAAGTACTGCCCAGTATGCCCACGTCCCCCCAGCTAACAGAAAGAGGCTACTTTGACAGCCCAAACACAAACCGATTGATAGTTCACTTCTCACTGCTCCTTCCTGCACTCCAAATCGATGCTCACTTGACATCCCCTGCAGCGCTGCACCCGCCCAGAAGGAATACTCAAAAATCATTCCTCCACACTTCACGACAGAGGGCTGAAGAAACTCACTTCTGTATGGCATGAAGGACCGTCCGTCCCTGTTGCGTCCCTCTGTGCGCAGGAAGGCGCGGTGGGATCTCTGGCAGCCTGCTGGCTGCTGCTCCCAACCGCGGGGAACCGCGCCGCGCCGCTTCTGAAGAGAGAAAGGAAGAAACGGTGGTGGGAACGGGCAGCCAAGGCTTGCAGAGAGGTTCCAGATCGTGCCAGAAAGGGGATATCAGAGTGCTGAGACACTGATTATCACTAAGGGAAAAGACGGCCTGAGCCACGTCCGCGTTGTTAGCCCAGGCTGTCAGCAGTGAGCGCTGAATGCAACCGGTTACTGAGGTCACCAAGGACCAGCAGGGCTCCCCCTGCTCCGTCCCTTCCCCTTGAGAACAAGAGAAAGGAAGAACCAAGCAGAAGAAGCCCAGCCATACCTTGCCACTCAGACGGCAGCAATTGGAACCGCGGTCGTCTCCGTGCTGAGACATGGCCGCTGAAGGCTCAGAGGATGATGAAGTTCCCAGGCCTCTGTGCACAGGAACTTCCCCGGCCCTTGCAAAGAGCTGGCTTCCCTCTTGCTCCGACTGCCTCGATCCAAAATCTCCCTTGGGACAGGAACCCTGCAGAGAGTACCGACGAGTGCACACGCGGTGCTTCTGACGGGCTCTCACAGGGTGATCTGTTCCACAGAAGGCCCAGAGCTCAGCCTCGGTGTGCAGCACGCTCACCAGAGCACCAGCTCTGCTCACCAGCTGTGGCGGAAACGCTGCCACCCCAGCAGTGATTGTGACCTCAGCGAGTGCCCGCATCGCTTCCGTGCTTTCATCATAAGCGAAGGAAATGGACGACTCCCTGATCCACGTCTTAGGAAACCAACACCAGGGTCACCCAGTGGGGTTATTTGAATAATGGAGAAGTGAAGATGTCTCTTGTGCAGCCAGGCTGGGTCAGCCTCTCTCTCAGGCACTGCATGATTGGAAGCAGGAGACGTTTCCCCTAGGCTGCCTCCAGACTGGGGTCCTTGGAGTCACTGGGGTCATTAGGGTCAATTTGGCAATAGGGGTCTTTGGGGTCAATGGGGTCATTGGTGTCAGTGTACTCATTGAAGTCAATAGAGTTAATGGGGTCAATGGGGTCATTGGCATCGATGTACTCATTGTATTCAATAGAGTTTATGGCGTCCTTGGGTGTCATTGGAGTCAAATGGGTCATTGAGGTCAATGGGGGTCATTGGGGTCAATGGGGTCATTGTGGACAATGGGGTCATTGTGGTCCACCGTGTCATTGGAGTCAATGGGGTCATTGGGGTCAATGGGGTCTTTGAAGTCAATAGAGTTAATGGGGTCATTAATTTCAACGGGAGTCATTGGGGTCAATGGGGGCACTGGGGCAATGGGAGTCATTTGGGTCAATGGGGGTTATTGGGTTTAATGGGGGCATTGACGTCAATGGGCTTAATGTGGTCAATGGGGCTTATTGGAGTCAAAGGGGACATTGGGATTAATGGGGTCAGTGGCGTCAATAGGGTCATATGAGGTTAATGGGGTCAATGGGGTAAGTAGGGTTAATGGGTTGTTGGGTTCATATGGGGTGATGCGTATCATTAGGAACTTTGGGATCGGTGGGGTCAGTGGGGTCATGCAGGGTCATTGGGGTCAATGGGGCCATGTGGGATTATTGGGATCATTGGGGTCAGTGGGGTTATGGAGTTCATGTAAGGTCATTGGGGTCACTGGGTCAAAAAGGTCAATGGGGTCAGTGGGGCCAATGGGGTTATTGCAGGCCAGAAGGGTTTGGGCTTCCAAGCAATCACCAAGCTTTTGGATGAGCCAGCCCTCTGCTTTTTGTGAGGACAGACCCCAACGAGCCCACAGAACCCGAATAACCTCCTTGACCCCCACAGACAAGTCCTCCTTGGAAAGCCATCTCGGCAAGGGCAGAATAGCGCTGTTCTTGGGCCGCAGCACTCCATGGCCAGGCGCTGCTCAGACGCTGGGGCTGCATTTCCTCCTGGGCACCCACACATGCTGCGATTCCCCTGCAGGTTTCTGCCGGGTTTGTGGCTTCCTGCTGGGGAACTCCTCATCTTCTTCTGCGACTGCCCCCTAAAGTTCCTACTGCTTCCTCTGGTGCCATACTGGCAGATGCCTCAGCGTTCATGAGCCTGGACTTCCTGCCTCCCATCAGCAGCTGCTCCTTCATTCATATTGCAATACCGTCCACTTCCAGCACCAGCAGAGCTGCAAGGCAGAGATGGGAAACATGGGATTAATGCATACGAAGAAGCCCAAGGCTGTCCCACCACCACGTATTGCAGCCTTGGAAAGTCAGCTGCAACTACAACCTCTGTCAGAATCAAAACGGGCACCGTACATTAAGGGTGACCTTGAACTGAAGGAATTTCCACAGTCAGAAATAAATACTGAAATTGCTCATTTATCTGCAGGTGGTTACCGCTGTATTCTTTGGCTTTTGGAAAAGTGTGGACTTGGAATTGAAGGATACAAGGAAAAGGAGCAGCACTTGGCAACTCCTGCAAACTGAGCAGTGCGGGGAAGATTGTGTCATTTCTTCTCCTGGCCTCTCATTGGTCAGATGCAGCTCTGTGTCACCCCTCTGGACTCTCATTGGTCAGCGACAGCTCCATCCTATCCCCACAGCCCTCTTATTTATCATTCTTTGCTTCTTGGAGCCCCTTCCCGCTGCTGCCGCTGCTTTGGGGGAGGGTCCGCTCTGCTCCCAGCTCAACGCCGGCCCGTGCTGACCTCTGATTGGTGAGTGAGAGCTCGGTCTCGCTCCCGGTGGACTCTGCATGGTCAGCAGCAGCTCCATCCCACTCCCATCCAGCCTCTCATTGGTTAGCGGCAGCTCGGACCCATGCCGGCCTCTGATTGGTCAGCAGCAGCTCTTTCCCACCCCCTCTTGCCCCTCATTGGTGATTGGCAGCTCCATCCCACCCCTGCTGGCTCTCATTGGTAAGCAGCAGCTCTGACCCAACCCCGGCAGCCTCTCATTGGTCAGCAGCAGCTCTGACCCGCCCCTGCTGGCCTCTCATTGGTCAATGGCATTTCTGGCCCGCCCCTGGCCTCTGATTGGTGAGCAGAAGCGCTGCTGGCTCCAATTGGCTGAGGGACAGAGCGCGCCGTTGGCAACCGGCTCAAAATCGCCCAGCTGTCCCCTCAGACGGCAGCCCGTGGCCGTCCCCTTCGCTGTGGGATGCGGGGATTTGGGGCAGCTGAAGGAGTCGGGGCCCCCACCACCACAGCGCTGCTGCCCTCACAGGGGCCGGGCCTCCCCGAGCCTCCAGTGCTTGTTGAGGTGCCTCCCGGGGCTGAGGTGGTCTGTGGGTGTAGGGGCAGTGGGGGAGATGTGGTGGCAGTGTAAGAGCTGAGGGGCTTTGGGGGCTCTTGGGGGATGTGGGAGGATATGGGTCTGTAATGTGCTGTGTGGGGATCTCGAGGGATGAGGGGATATTGGTGTGTTTTGGGAATAGAGGGGGATGGAGGGATGTGGGGCCACAGGGGGTGCTATAGAGGGATGTAGGGCTGTGAGTGAGTTGTAGGAGGAGATGGGGCTGTAGGGGGCTGTGTTGGGAATCCAGGGAGGGTGTGAGGGGCCATGGGGAGGCCAGAGGGAGAAATGGGAGTGTATGGGGTATAGGGTAGGGCTTTGGGGCGACAGGGGGCTGTAGTGAGTTATAGGGGTGGATATTGGGGGATATGGGGCTGTAGTGTTCTGTGGGGGCTATCGGGAGGGATGTGGGGCTATCGGGGGCTTTAGTGGGGGCCGTAGAGGGATATAGGGCTGTGCGGGGGTTGCTGGAAAATATGAAACTATGGTGGCTGTATGGGTGTGTGGGGCTTTATGGAGCTTAATTGTGTCTCTAGGTGGGCTATGGGGCTCTGGAAAGCTGTGGGGGACTGTAGAAGGGGTATTGGGGTATATGGGAAAAGAGAGGGCTGTGGTTGGGATCTAGGGATCTGTGGGAAGCTATTGGGGGATATGGGGCTCTAGGGTGCTGCAGGGTCTTTACAGAGTGTTTTAGAGCTATATGGGGGATATAGGGGGACTTGGTTCTCTAGGGGGCTGTGGGGGTATAGGGGTGATATGGCTCTGTAGGGGGCTTTGGGAGGAGCTCCACGGTTCTCTGAGGGGGCTGTAAGGGCTATAGGTGTGTTCGAGGGGGATATGTGGCTCTGGGGGTTTGTGGCAACGTGGGAACATTGAGGGTGCTGGGGGTTGGGGGGGGCTCTAGGGAAGGATGTTGTGCTGTAGGAGATGGTGGGGGCCTGAGGGAGGATATAGGGCGTCTGTGGGGATATAGAGGAGATATGGAGTCTAGAAGGGTTCTAGGGGGATATGAGGTTGGATATGGGAGACTGGGGGGTCTCTGTAGGGGGTCTAGGGTCAGTGTGGGTCTGTGGGGAGATGTAAGGGGAGGTAAGGTTTTAGGGGGCTGGGGGACTGTAGAGAGGGCTTTAGGGCTGTAGGGGGGATATGGAGTGCTATGTGGCTGCAGGGAGCTGGGGAATAATATGGGGCTGAAGGGGGCTATTGTGGGAGCAATATGGTTTTATGGGGAGTCTATAAGGCGCAGTGGCAGGGCTATAGGGGGTTTATGGGTGGTTATGGGGCTATAGAGGGCTGTGGGTGGGCTATAGGAGGGTTCTAGCAGGGTAGGAGGCTATAGGGGTCCGTGGAGGGGATATAGGGAGATATGGGGCAATAGTGAATTTTTAGGGGGTTGTGGCAGGCTGTGGGAAGGTATAGGATGAAAGGGGGCCGGGGAGGGTCTCTAGAGAGGGATGTTATGCTGGAAAAGGTATGGGGGGCTAAAAGGGCCTGTGAAGGTTATAGTAGGGCTGTGGCGGGCTATTTGGGGATATAGGGAGATATGGGGCTATCTTAGGGTGTATGGAGGATGTGGTTCTGTAAGGGGCTGTGTGGGTCCATAGGATGATCTGGAGCTACAGGGTGAGCTATAAGGGGATGTGAACGGATGGCAGCCCGTGGCCGTCCCCTCCGCTGTGGGAAGCGGGGATTTGGGCCGACTGAAGGAGTCAGGGCCCCACCGCTGCAGTGCTGCTGCCCGCATTGGGGCAGCCCCCCCGAGCCTCCAGGGCTGCTTACGGTGCCACCCGGGGCTGTGGTCATCTGTGGGTGTAATGGCAGTGGGGGAGATGTGGTGCGGATGTGTGAGCTGAGGGGGCTGTAGTGGTGGCTATTGGGGGGGATATGGGGCTGTAGAGGGCTGTGAGGCGCTACAGGGAATATGGTGCTGTAGGTAGCTTTGAGTGGAATATAAAGGAATGTAAGGCTGTGGGGGGCTTTAGGGGTCCATAGAGGGATTGAGAGCTGTGCAGGGCTTATAGGAGGATATAGGACTGTAAGGAGCTAGGGGGTTTCTAGGGCTGGAGATAGGGGTATGTGGGGCTCTTGGGGGCTTTATTGTGGCTCTAGAAAGCTGTGGGGGACTATAGAAGGGGTCTAGGGAGATATGGGATAAAAGGGGGCTATGGGGAGGATCTAGAGGGCTGTGGAGGTCTCTGGGAGTGGCTATAGGGTCGATGTGTGTCTGTGGGGGGCTGTAGGGAGCTGGGGGGGCTGTAGGGAGGGTTTGAGGGCTCTATGGGGAAGATAGAAGGATATGGGGCTGTAGGGGGCTACAGGGGGAGCTATGGAGTTCTGTGCGGAGGCTGTAGGGGGCACTGAGTGGGCTCTAGGAGGATTATAGGGGGATATGTGTGTATAGAGGGCAGTAGGTGGGCTCTAGGAGGGATATATGGGGTTATCGGGCTCGAGGAGTCTGTGGGTGGACTATAGGAGGGTTCTTGTGGGATATGGGGCTCAAGGGGGTTGTGGTGGGATCCAGGGAGTTATGGGGCGATAGTGGGTTTATAGGGGGATCTGGGGCTAGAGAGGGTTGTGGCAGGCTGTGGGAGGGCATAGGATGATAGGGGTCTGGGGAGGGTCTCTAGAGAGGGATGTTATGCTCGAGGGAGTTGTGGGGAGGACGTCGGGGGGCTGAGGGAGCTGATGGGGGAATAGAGGGAGATATGGGCCTATAGGAGGTGTATGGGGGATATGGTTCTATAAGTGACTGTGTGGGGCCACAGGGTGATATGGGACTATAGGGTGGGCTATAAGGGGATGTGGGGCCAGAAGGCTCCCCCGCCCGTTCCCCCTTCCACAGCAGGGAGGGTGAAATGCTAGTCATGAAAATGAAATTGGATCTGAAGTTGTATTGGAATAGAATATGATGCTTTTGTGGTCTTCAATCTGAAACGTGTTTTCTCCTTGGCTTTAGGATATGTGTTTATTTTTAATGACTATGCTTAATAATCTAATCATGTTTCATAATGCCTTTTGAAAAGGTTTCAGTCTGCAGTCTGCTGATCCGAAAGAAAGAAGGCGGCTTTTGGAGGACATAATCATTGCAAGTCGAGCTGCTGCTGAACCTCCCCTTCCAACATCCAGCAGGTGAGGACGCTGTGCATCTCAGCCCTCCCTCCCTGCACGGTAGCAGCGATTCTAATCAAACCTCTGAACTCCCAGGTTTGTTCTGCAGGCCCCGATGATGGCACAGGCATGAAAGAGCCCAGAGCTCGTCGCTGGGGAGAGGCTGCGTATGGCGTTGTGAAGGGAGAGATGGAGGAGGGGTTTGAGCAGCGCTGTGCAAGAATGAACGGCTGGTAAGAGAAGAGGTGTGTGTGCTGAGAGCAAGGGCTGTACGGCTCCTCTCTGTGTTCTCACAGCAAGTGCACGGCAGAGCTCCTTGCTCTCTGTTCTTTCTTGCAAGGCTGCGGCGCTTCAAAGTGCGCTGTGGGTGGGCAGCGCGATGACAGCCCAAGGGTGGCAGCAGGAGATGCAGCGCAGCCCTCTGCAGCAGCAGGGTGCATTGATTGGTCTTGCTCATTCTTGAAGGAGAAGGTGTGTTTAGCTGCCAACTTTGGTGGCTCCATGTCATGTGCTGAAGGCTTTGGGGCCCTTCCTGTGTTCCTCACGTCCTGAGGCAGTGAAGGACTTCCCTTGCTCTGTAGGAATGGTTCCTGTGCAAGGGCATGGTCGTCTGCCTGTAGCAGATACTGAAGGTTGTGGTTTTGTGACTGCAGTGATGGAGTTGGCTTTAGAGTGGCAATTGCACTCTGCTCACGTGCAGCTCTTTCTGACACAGGCAGGAGTCGGGCAGCGGTACTGCAGCTCCTCTGGCAGCTTTGCAGCTCAGTAGGGAAGCAGAAGATGTGGATGTGAAAGAAGAAGTCCGTTGCTGGGACGTTCCCCTGTTCTTCCCCCAGCTGTCCCCTTGCCTCAGCCTGGATTCCCCTTGTGTTCCTGTAGGATTCCCTTCCATCCCCCTGGCTGCCCCTTGCTTTCCCCAAGGCTGCCCTTTCCTTTCTCATGACAGCCCACCCATCATTCCCTCAGAGCCCCAATGTCCCCCCCAGTGTTTCCCAGCAAGACCCCTTGAGACACCCTATAGCCCCCCACAGAGCCCTGGAGCCCCTCGAGGACCCCCTCAGACCCAGTACACCTCCCCCGTAGCTGGCCCATACCCACATGGAGCCCCACAGTCCCCAGCAGCACCCCATGTGCCCCACTGGGCTTCCCCGGAATCCTCCTATTTCCTCCCTCAGACCTCCTTTACACCTCCAAGATCCCCCCTGGGAACTCGCTGACCCCCATGTTCTTTGACAGTACCTCCATCACCATCCAGTGAACCCCATAGCCCACCTTTGGCCTCTCCTCCCCCTGACCTGCCTCCAGATCTTGTACAACCTCACAGTGCTGTGGCATGGATGGCTTCTGCAGGTGAGGAATGGGGAGCTGGAGAAGGTGTAAGGCACAGATGTGGGTGAAAGTGAAGTGGTTGGCCCTGGGGATACTGGGGAACACAGATCAGAACATGGGAGGATTTGGGGAGGATAAGGGGATGTGGACCACAGCCTACAGGAGCAGAGTGCTTCTCAGGAGGAGGCAAGGTGTGAGTTACAGGTGGGACTTGTGTGTGCGGGGACGTGGGGTGGCATGGGTACGTGGGGAGTCTGGGGGCTCGTGGGGAGCGGTTTGGGGTCAGAATGGAGGATGTGGGGTGGTGTTGGCGTGCATTCATTGATTTCTTCCTGAGAGGGGATTGGGGTTCCCTGTGGCCCAAAGGTGGAGCCCTCATCGGTAACCGCACATGAGCCCAGAACCCCATATAACTCCACGTGACCCAAGGCTCCACATATCCCATAACCTTGTGAGCACAGTAAGCCCATATGAGGCTGTGGGCAGGGATGGGTCTGTTCCTGGCTTGTTCAGGGGGTACTATAAGGTGGCTCTGGGGCCGCTGTAGGTCAGCAGCCTGTATATTCCCCTGATGCTCATCTTGCCCTCATCTTGGGGGGCAAAATGGAGGTCAAGGGGTTTGTTGGGGGCTAAGGAAGAGGTTCCATGAGTGTATCCCATAGCTGCCCAGAGCATCCCCAGAGCCATCCTAGAGGAGCAGTTCCAGAGCAGCCCCATCATTGCCCATAGCTCGTAGCCAGCAGCAGTTCCACCAGCAGCAGTGTGTTGGGTAAAGACAGCTCCTAAGTGTGGCTCTGCTGCAAGGCTGCCCCAAAGTGCTCCTGAAGCCCTCCCATAGGCGTCTTTTAACTGTCCCACAACCCTGTGAGGCTTCCCCACATCCCAGCACATCCACGAACGTGCCTGTGGGGTGTGCGAGAAACGCTCACATCCCTGATGTTCCACCAGGCACAGCTCTCAGTGCAGCAGCAAAGCTCATTCCTGATTGCTGTGGCATTACTGCACTCTCTTCTGTGAGCTCCTTCTGCTCCTGTAGCTCTCCTCCCATGGCACCCACTGCTCTCCCCCTTGGCTGGGCACTGCAGGCTCACAGTCTCCACCACGCATCCGCTGTGCCGTTTTTCCAGAGGAGGTCTATGGCCAACGTGTTCCTTTCGGGCTGATTTTGTGCTTTTCTATGCAGACAGGCAGGCAGGATTTCTTGCAGCTGTTGCACGTGCTGGGTCTCATGCTCCGTCCTGCGGCTGTGCCTTATCTCGTGTGCACTCTCCACCTCCCCCTGGTCAGAACGTCCTGGCCCTGCTGTGCTCTGCTCAGCATCTGTCTGCTGAACGACGACACAGCTGTCACACTGAGCCTGCCTTGTGCTATCCCTGCAGATGTTCGGTGATTTCCTCTGCCACTCTCCCACCCGTAAGCGCCCGGGTGATTCCCAGCAGCACACAGCTGGCACACAGAGCCATGCTGACCACGGCAGGGTGCAGCTTCTTGTTGCAGTCCCGTAGCGGTGGGTGGCCGTGCCAAAGGGGGATCCCACCGCTGCTGCTCTCCATCCTTCTGTGCTCGTTCTGCACCACCGTGCATTCCATCCTTCCTCCTCGTGCTGCGCTGCCCATTTCTCGGGGTCGTTGCAGCAGCTGCTGCAAGTGCTGATGTTGGAGCAGTTTCTTCCCCACCGCGAGATCCCTTCCAAGAAGCACTGCCCCTACTGCTGCAACGGCCCCAGTCTGGGACGCCCTTTTGTAAGGGGTTGCGTTGTTTGTTCTGCAGCTGACTTGGATTTCTTCTCCCACTGTCCCGTGAAGGAGTTGATTTGCTTCAGTCCATCCCTGTTCCATTCCTGGCTCGGGTATCCCTCGTGGCCATGCAGCACCGCAGCAGCAAAGCTCCAATCCCTTCCCCGGTCTCAGTGGGTTCAGTTTGTTCTGTTCTCATCCACTTACAGAAACAGAAGCTACCAAGCCACCAAACCCTGGGACAGGTATTTCCCTACAGAAGCATTCATGTCCTTCTCCTGGCCCCTTTGGCCAGCTCCCAGCTCTCCAAACTGAGGCGTACGGCTGCAGCCCACCCCATGGCTTCTCTGGGGCAGCTGTGGGGCAGCCCCACCTGGAGGAGGAGATGCCTTTTCCTAGCATGCAGCTGGTTCTATGCCCACATGGGGTGAGGACGTGGGGTCGTGGGTCACATAGGAGTCCTGCAGGGTCACAGAGTTACGGGGTGATGTGGGGCTATGGGGTCAGATGGGGTTCTGAATCACAGTGATAGGGTCAGATTGGATGGTAGGGACAGATGGGGTGACATGGAGTTATGGATCACATGGGTTGTATGGTCGGGGTGAGGTGGGGGCAAGGATCCCAGATTTATGGGCCACATGGCGTCAGTTCGCAGCATGATGGGGGCAGGAAGAGTCAGGGAGTCACAGGGTCATGTGGGGGTATGGTTCCCATCAGGGCTGTGGGTCACGTGCAGCCATGGGGTCACGCACATACAGGGCGATGAGGTCATCTTGGGTTATGGCTCATGTGGGGTAACGGCTCAGGGCCCCACTTTTGGGCCACAGGGACGCCCAGTCCCCTCTCAGGATGAAATGAAACCACTGCAAACTCTGCCCACCCCACCCCCCTTTTTACCTCAAACCGCTCCCCACATCCTCCCATACTCTCTACGTCCCCATACTAGCCCATGCCCCTGTGTCCCACCTGCAGCCCACGTCTTGTTTTCTCCTGAACAGCATTCTGCTCCTGCAGCCTGTGTTCCCACATCCCTTAATGTCCCTATATCCTCCAAACACACCCCCAGAGAGCCCTATAGCTCCTCAAGGACCTTCTCAGACTCAGCACATTTCCCCCACAGAGAAGCTGGGCCATCACAGACTTCTGCAGTCCCCAGCAGCAGCACACATCCCCCTCTGAGCTCACACTGAACCCCCTTGTTTTCTTCCTCACACCTCCCTTACGCCCTCAGTCCTCTCCTGGGTCCTCAGAGTTCCACAGTCCGTGACAGGACCCCCATTACCATCCCAGGATCCCCATATCCCACCGACGAGGAACCCCACAGCAAAACACATCTCAGGATGGGGCTCCAGTGGTGCACCAATACATTCATTAAAGAGAGGAGAATGAATGAGCGTAAAGGGGGGCCTTTCCTCCTGATGTTGCCCACCGCCTGTGTGTTGGCTGTGCCATGCCAGCAGCATTTTGTCCTCGAGCTGTGAGTGCAGGTATGCGTGCATACGGGGGTGTGCAGAGTTGGTGCTGAACATCAGAGCGTGCATTGCGCTTGGCTGTGTGCACGGTGCTTGCAGGTGAAAGTTTTGCATCTGTGTGCATGCACATGGCAGTGTGCAAGGCTGGAGCAGTGGTCGAGTCTTCGTGCTCGTGGGTGTGCAGAGGGATGGGGTGCACGCATGTGAAGACAGCGCCATGGGAGGCACTGCAAAGGAAACAGCTCCATCCCAGCCACAACAGTGATAGGCAGGCAGGCACTGGGGAGGGCTGCACGGCAGAGGGACGCCCTCTGAGTGCCACAACATGGAGCGCTGTCTGCAAGCAGAACAGTGCCGGGATGGCAGCCTGGTGGTCCTAAGCTGCAGAGATGCTGCTCTGGACCAACAGCCTGTCATTTTTTCAGAAAACGCCGTCCTTTTGCTGAACTTTGCTCATTACATACTTGTCATTAATGAAAAAATGCTTGGTGCTGCCCTGGGAAACTCGGCAATCTCCACAGCATTGCTCTCCAAGTTAGCACGCTCATGGCCAGGCTGTGTTCCCTGCAGCTCTTTGCACATGCTTTGCAGACAGTCTGTCTGTGGGCAGTGCAAAGGACTGCTGCCTCCGTTGCATCACTGGACGGCAGCATTCGCTGACGGAGCTGTGGCAGTTCTGAGCGAGCGCCGCGAGACCAATAACGAGGAGGTGGTGCAGCAGCTCTCCGAGTGCCACTGGACAAATCAGGCCGTGCGCTCTCTGTAAATCTATAAATTTGACTGGTGTTTATTGACTACGTTTGAAGGTGGAGTGCTGAGATGGGCGGCACTCAGCGCTGCCCTGTAACGCCGCACACTGCAGAAGCTGCTGCCTGCTGACGCTCCTCCTCTCAGTCCTTCAGCTGCAGCTTCTGCATCATCTCCACAAGGCTGTCCACTGCGGAGGCCTGGGAAGAAACGGAGCGAGGGTAGAAACAGGACACCACTTCCCTCGGGATTTTACAGTCTCTTCCTTTCATGTGTGACAGATGGAGGCCCTGAGAACAACAAGAGCCGTGTCTGTGTTCACCAAGGACTCACCTCTGCACGTGCAGCGGCAGCTCTGAGGGCAGCCTTCTTCAGCTCCACTCTCCTCTCTTTCTGTCGCTGTCTTCTTGCTATAAGGCAAAAAAAAGAGATGAATGCATTTTGTCTACAGTG
Source organism: Gallus gallus (assembly GCF_016699485.2). Lineage (NCBI taxonomy): Eukaryota > Metazoa > Chordata > Aves > Galliformes > Phasianidae > Gallus > Gallus gallus. The sequence goes on from NC_052548.1 coordinate 126,355, forward strand.
AAATGGCAGAAACATACATGCCGTACAAGCATAAGGCAGCAAAAAGACGGAGGAAATGGGACTAGGAAGCCTCCCAGTGAATGACATTTCCAGGAGGCGTGCAGAAGACTGCCATAGAGTTAACGGGAAGAGACAGGGTTACACGTTCTGGCACCTCACTGCCTTTGGACTTTGTAGCCTTCCACTCTTTTCCCCTCCAAGGAGAAGGAAAAAGCAAAGCCAACCCTAAGCAAACTCAGTGTGCTCGCACAGGGAAGCGCCTCAGCACGGCGGGTACCACAGCACCTTCTCACCTCTTTGCTTGGAGCTCCGCGCTGCAGCAGGCCCAGGGTGTGCTGCTGGAGCCGGCACGCCGTCTCCACTCGGCCCCCTCACTCTCTTATTGGAAGGCTGCTGAGCTGCTGTTGGTTTCCCTTCCTCCAAGGCCTTGCGTTTACATCCAGCCAGGGTGTTGGAGATAGAGCGGGGGCACACGGCTGGGGAAGGTCTTCCCCCTGTGCTGGGACCTGCTCTTCTAGGAAGACCTGCAGCCTGCAGAGGAGCTTGAGCTGCTGCTGGTTGAGAAGCTCTCTCAGTATGGATCTGCTGCCCCACTTTCACATAGATTTTGCCATTTGGCTCAGCACCAATCTCTGTTAAGAAAGGAAAAATAAGGAGATTTAATGAGAGCCCAACACTACTTTCAGTCTGGAAAACGGGTCACAATCCTGGGACATCTCATCTCGAGTGCTCACGGTCATGGATCTTAGGATCTAAGCTGAACTGTGGGTTCACATTTCTAATCAGCACAAGAATGCTAACTGTACATGCCAGGGATTAAGACCACGACCAACACACAACGGCCACAGTCCCAGGAAAGGACGGTCAGAAAGCCTCACTAGAGAGACAGTGCACCAAACCCAGGTGCCTGCTGTGTGTCTGTACCTCTCTTGGGTGCTGTGCCACACTGGGCGCTTCTGCCTTGCCTTTCTGCAAGGCTGCGCTTTGATGGAAGGCCGCTCGCATCAGCTTCTGGCAGAAAGGAGACAAGACAGACATGAAGAGCATCTCTGTGGCGGAAGATTTGAGCACAGCCAACCACAGTCTTCTAATCCTCAAGAGCAGTTTCTTCAGCTTGCCTTTCTGCTGCTACAACATTATGCCGCTTCTGCAGTCAGCACAGCTTGCAAGAGCTTCTTACCTGCGGAGGCTTTGCGTTTCCAGCCTTGCCCAGCACCATTCCATGGACGCGCAGGCTCCGTCCCTACAACAACAGATGGTGTGTTGATTTCACAGACACCAGCAGGCAGCAGAAGTACTGCCCAGTATGCCCACGTCCCCCCAGAAAACAGAAAGAGGCTACTTGGACAGCCCAAACACAAACTGATTGAGAGTTCACTTCTCACTGCTCCTTCCTGCACTCCAAACGGATGCTCACTTGACATCCCCTGCAGCACTGCACCCGCCCAGAAGGAATACTCAAAATTCATTCCTCCACACTTCACGACAGAAGGCCGAAGAAACTCACTTCTGTATGGCATGAAGGACCGTCCGTCCCTGTTGCGTCCCTCAGTGCGCAGGAAGGCGCGGTCGGATCTCTGGCAGCCTGCTGGCTGCTGCTCCCAACCGCGGGGAACCGCGCCGCGCCGCTTCTGAAGAGAGAAAGGAAGAAACGGTGGTGGGAACGGGCAGCCAAGGCTTGCAGAGAGGTTCCAGATCGTGCCAGAGAGGGGATATCAGAGTGCTGAGACACTGATTATCACTAAGGGAAAAGACGGCCTGAGCCACGTCCACGTTGTTAGCCCAGGCTGTCAGCAGTGAGCGCTGAATGCAACCGGTTACTGAGGTCACCAAGGACCAGCAGGGCTCCCCCTGCTCCGTCCCTTCCCCTTGAGAGCAAGAGAAAGGAAGAACCAAGCAGAAGAAGCCCAGCCATACCTTGCCACTCAGACGGCAGCAATTGGAACCGCGGTCGTCTCCGTGCTGAGACATGGCCGCTGAAGACTCAGAGGATGATGAAGTTCCCAGGCCTCTGTGCACAGGAACTTCCCCGGCCCTTGCAAAGAGCTGGCTTCCCTCTTCCTCCGACTGCCTCGATCCCAAAATCTCCCTTGGGACAGGAACCCTGCAGAGAGTACCGACGAGTGCACACGCGGTGCTTCTGACGGGCTCTCACAGGGTGATCTGTTCCACGGAAGGCCCAGAGCTCAGCCTCGGTGTGCAGCACGCTCACCAGAGCACCAGCTCTGCTCACCAGCTGTGGCGGAAACGCTGCCACCCCAGCAGTGATTGTGACCTCAGCGAGTGCCCGCATCGCTTCCGTGCTTTCATCATAAGCGAAGGAAATGGGCGACTCCCAGATCCACATCTTAGGAAACCACCACCAGGGTCACCCAATGGGGTTATTTGAATAATGGAGAAGTGAAGATGACTCTTGTGCAGCCCAATAAAGACCTGTCAAGACCAGTATGGCATCAGAGTGGCCAATGGAGTCCCAGGGGAACCCATAGAAAACGAAACCCAGGGCCTGTGCCAGCATCTGTGTTTGGGGCTTTGAGTCCCAGGGCTGATGTCAGCCTCTCCGGCTGTGGCTTTAAGTCCCAGGGCCAGTGCTGGGCTCCCCGCCTGTGTCTGTGGCCTTAGGCCCTTGGCTGCTTCTGGCCTCTCTAGCTGGGGCTGTGGCTTTAAGCCCCTGGACTGGCTCCAGCCTTTCAGGCTGTGGTTTTGGTCCCCAGGATTGGTACCAAATTTGAAGAAACCAACAGGAGGCTCACCCAATGGGGTTCTGTGAAGCATCAGAAAAGAGAGAAATACACACGATTGTTGTGTAGACAGGCTGGGTCACCCTCTCGCTCAGGCGCTGCATGACTGGAAGCAGGAGTCGTTTCCCCCAGGCTGCCTCCAGATTGGGGTCTATGGAGACAATGGGGTTATTGGGGTCTATGGAGACATTGGAGTCAATGGGGTCAGTGGGGTCAGTGGGGTCAATGGGGTCATTAGGGTCATTGAGGTCAATGGGGGTCACTTGGAGTCAATGGGGTCACTGAGGCAATGGGGGTCATTGGGGTCAGTGCGATTATTGGGGTCAATGGGGTCATTGAGGTCAATGGGGTCATTGTAGTCTATGGTGTCATTGGAGTCAAAGGGGTCATTGGTGTCAATTCGGACCATTGGGGTCAATGAGGGCTGATGGAAGGATTGAGGTTATTGAATTCACTGTGGTTATTTGAGTCAATGGGGTCATTGTAGTAAATGGAGTCATTGGGGTCAATGGGTTTAATGGGGTCAGTAGCGGTCATTGGGGTCAGTGGGGGTCATTGGGGTCATTGGTGTCAATGAAGTCATTGGGATCAATGGGGTAAATGCAGTGAATGGGGTTAATTGGGTCAGTTGGGGTTATTGGAGACAATTGGGTCATTGGGGTTATTGGGGTCATTGAGGTCACTGGGGGTCATTGGGGTTAATGGGGTCTGTGGTGTCAATGGGGTTACTGGGGTCAATGGGGTCATGTGGGGTTAATGGGGTCAGTGGGGTAAATGTGTTGTTGGGGTCATATGGGGTCATGGGTATCATTAGAAACATGGGCATTGGTGGGGTCAATGGGGTCACTGGGGTCCTTGGGGTCATTGGGTACATGTGGGATCATTTAGATCATTGGGGACAGTGGGGTTATGGGATTCATATGAGGTCACTGGGGTCACTGGGTCAAAGGGGTCAGTGGGGTCAGTGGAGTCAATGGGGTTATTGCAGGCCAGAAGGGTTTGGGCTTCCAAGCAATCACCAAGCTTTTGGATGAGCCAGCCCTCTGCTTTTTGTGAGGACAGACCCCAACGAGCCCACAGAACCCAAATAACCTCCTTGACCCCCACAGACAAGTCCTCCTTGGAAAGCCATCTCGGCAAGGGCAGAATAGCTCTGTTCTTGGGCCGCAGCACTCCATGGCCAGGCGCTGCTCAGACGCTGGGGCTGCATTTCCTCCTGGGCACCCACACATGCTGCGATTCCCCTGCAGGTTCCTGCCGGGTTTGTGGCTTCCTGCTGGGGAACTCCTCATCTTCTTCTGCAACTGCCCCTCATCGTCACTACTGCCTCCTCTGGTGCCGTACTGGCAGATGCCTCAGCGTTCACGAGCCTGGACTTCCTGCCTCCCATCAGCAGCTGCTCCTTCATTCATACTGCAATACCGTCCACTTCCAGCACCAGGAGAGCTGCAAGGCAGAGATGGGAAACGTGGGATGAATGCAAACGCAGAAGCCCAAGGCTGTCCCACCACCACATATTGCAGCCTTGGAAAGTCAGCTGCAACTACAACCTCTGTCAGAATCAAAACAGGCACCGTACATTAAGGGTGACCTCTGAACTGAAGGTGTTTCCACAGTTGGAAATAAATACTGAAATTGCTCATTTAACTGCAGGTGGTTACCTCTGAATTCTTTGGCTTTTGGGAAAATCTGGGAAATTGAAATATACAAGGAAAAGGAGCAGCACTTGGCAACTCCTGCAAACTGAGCAGTGCGGGGAAGATTGTGTCATTTCTTCTCCTGGCCCACAAATTAATTTTCCTTCCTTAAAAAGAGAAGGGAAAAAGAGCCTGACATAAAGGAGACACAGTGCAGTCTCACTCTGTTGAAAACCATTCCCCCTTGTCCTATCACTATCCACCCTCATAAACAGCCGGTCCCCCTCCTGGTTAGATGCTCCCTTCACGTGCTGAAAGGCCACAAGGAGGTCTCCCCAGAGCCTTCTCTTCTCCTGCCTAAACAAGACCAGTTCCCTCAACCTTTCCTCACAGGAGAGGTGCTCCAGCCCTCTGGCCATCTTAGCGGCCCTCCTCTGGACCCACTCCAACAGCTCCACGTCCTTCCTGTGCTGGGGACCCCAGGCCTGGACGCAGTACTGCAGATGGGATCGAGTAGAGGGCCACAATCACCTCCCTCTCCCTGCTGGCCACCGCTTTTTGAATGCAGCCCAGCACACAGTTGGCCCTCCGGGCTGCAAGCACACACTGCTGGCACACGTGCAGCTTCTCGCCCACCAGGACCCCCAAGTCCTTCTCCGCGGGGCTGCTCTCAGAGAGATCTTCCCTCTCATCTATGGTCTATGAGGTCTATGGGGTGATCTCAAAGAGAACACCCCATAGACCTCAACAACCCCATTGACTTCAATGACCCCATAGACCCTAAATGATCCCAATGACCCCAATCTGGAGGCAGCTTGGGGGAAACATTTTCTAGGTCTGATCACGCAGCGCCTGAGCGAGAGGGTGACCCAGCCTGGCTACACAGCAATCGTGTGTATTTCTCTCTTCTGGTGCTTCACAGAACCCCATTGGGTGAGCCTCCAGTTGGTTTCTTCACATTTGGTCCCAGTCCTGGGGACTGAAGCCACAGCCTGAAAGGCTGCAACCAGTGCAGGGACGTAAAGCCACAGCCCCAGCTAGAGAGGCCAGAGCCAGCCAAGGGCCTAAGGCCACAGACACAGCCGGGGAGCCCAGCACTGGCCCTGGCACTTAAAGCCACAGCCTGAGAGGCTGACATCAGCCCTGGCACTCAAAGCCCCAACCAGAGATGCTGGCACAGGCCCTGGGATTCGTTTCCTAAGGGTTCCCCTGAGAATCCATTGACCAATTTGAAGCCATACTGGACTTGACTGTTTTTTATTGGGCTGCACAAGAGTCATCTTCACTTCTCCATTACTTCAGATAACCCCATTGGGTGACCCTGGTGTTGGTTTCCTAAGACGTGGGTCTGGGATGCGTCCATTCCAGGATGGAAGCACTCGCTGAGGTCACAATCAGTGCTGGGGTGGGAGCGTTTGTGGCACAGCTGGAGAGCAGAGCTGGTGCTCTGGTGAGCGTGCTGCACACAGAGACTGAGCTCTGAGTGTTCCTTGGAAGGGATCACCCTGGGAGAGCCCGTCAGAAGCACCGCGTGTGCACTCGTCGGTACTCTCTGCAGGGTTCCTGTCCCAAGGGAGATTTGTGGATCGAGGCGGTCTTAGGAAGAGGGAAGCCAGCTCCTTCCAAGGGCCGGGGAAGTTCCTGTGCACAGAGGCCTGGGAACTTCAGCTTCCTCTGAGCCTTCAGCGGCCATGTCTCAACAAGGAGACGACCGCGGTTCCAATTGCTGCCGTGTGAGTGGCAAGGTATGGCTGGGCTTCTTCTGCTTGGTTCTTCCTTTACCTTGTTTTCAAGGGGAAGGGACGGAGCAGGGGGAGCCCTGCTGGTCCTCGGTGACCTCAGTAACCGGTTGGATTCAGCGCTCACTGCTGACAGCCTGGGCTAACAACGTGGACGTGGCTCAGGCTGTCTTTTCGCTTAGTGATAGTGTCTCAGCACTCTGATATGCCATCTGTGGCACGATCTGGAACCTCTCTGCAAACCTTGGCTGCCCAGTTCCCACCACCGTTTCTTCCTTTCTCTCTTCAGAAGCGGCGCGGCGCGGTTCCCCGCGGTTGGGAGCAGCAGCCAGCAGGCTGCCAGAGATCCAACCGCGCCTTGCAGCGCACAGAGGGACGCAACAGGGACGGACCGTCCTTCCTGCCGTGCAAAAGTGAGTTTCTTCAGCCCTCTGCCGTGAAGGATGGAGGAATGAATTCAGAGTATTCCTTCTGGGCGGGTGCAGTGCTGTAGATGCTGTCAAGTAAGCATCCATTTGGAGTGCAGGAAGGAGCAGTGAGAAGTGAACTATCAATCAGTTTGTGTTTGGGTGGTCAAAGTAGCATCTTCCTGTTGTCTGGGGGGACGTGGGCTTACTGGGCAATACTTTTGCTGCCTGCTGGTGCCTGTGAAATCAACACACCATCTGTTGTTGTAGGGACGGAGCCTGCGCGTCCATGGAGTGGTGCTGGGTATGGGGGGAAACGGAAAGCCTGCGCAGGTGAGAAGCTCTTGTGAGCTGTGCTGTGGGTACGTGCCTCTAAAGAGGGCCGCATGAAGGGCAAGTGCGTGCGATGGAGGGGAGAGGAAAGGGCATGGCAGTTCTGTGCTGACTGCAGGAGTGGCACAAGGTTGTAGCAGCGGAAAGGCAAACTGAAGAAACTGCTCTTGAAGACCACAAGTTTGTAGTTGGCTGTGCTCAAATCTTCCTCCAAAGAGACGCTCTTCATGTCTTTCTTGTCTCCTTTCTGCCAGAAGCTGACACGAGCGGCCTTCCAGCAAAGCGCAGCCTTGCAGAAAGGCAAGGCAGAAGCGCCCAGTGTGGCACAGCACCGAAGAGAGGTACAGACACTGCAGCAGGCACCTGGGTTTGGTGCACTGTCTTTCTGGTTAGGCTTTCTGTCCGTCCTTTCCTGGGACTGTGGCCGCTTGTGTGTTGGTCGTGGCCGTAATCCCTGGCATTTACAGTTAGCATTCCTGTGCGGATTAGAAATGTGAGCCCACAGTTCACCATAGATCCTAAGATCCATGACCGTGAGCACTCGAGATGAGATGTCCCGGTATTGGGACCCACTTTGCAGACTGAAAGTAGTGTTGGGCTCTCATTAAATCTCCTTGTTTTTCCTTTCTTAACAGAGATTGGTGCTGAGGCAAATGGCAGTAATCTATGTGAAAGTGGTGCTGCAGGTCCATTCTGAGAGATCTTGTCAACAAGCAGCAGCTCAAGCTCCTCACCAGGCTGGAGGGCTTCCTAGAAGAGCAGGTCCCAGCACAGGGGGAAGACCTTCCCCTGCCGCGTGCCCCCGCTCTGTCTCCAACACCCTGGCTGGATGCAAACGCAAGGGCTTGGAAGAAGAGGAACCAACCGCAGCACAGCTGCCCACCAATAAGAGAGTGAGGGGGCAGAGCGGAGACAGCGTGCCGGCTCCAGCAGCACACCCTGGGCCTGCTGCAGCGCGGAGCTCCAAGCAAAGAGGTGAGAAGGTGCTGTGGTACCCGCCGTGCTGAGGCAGCCTCCCTTTTCGAGCACATTGACTTTGCTTGGGCTTTGCTTTGCTTTTTCCTTCTCTGCTTGGGGGGAAAAGAGTGGAAGGCTACAAAGTCCAAAGGCAGTGAGGTGCCAGAATATGTAACCCCGTCTCTTCCCGTTAACTCCTTGGTGGTCTTCCGCACGTCCCCCTGGAAATATCATTCACTGGGAGGCTTCCTAGTCCCATTTCCTCCGTCTTTTTGCTGCCTTCTGCTCAGTACGGCGCCCATGTTGCTGCAGCTGTGCTGCTGACAAAATGAATTCATCTATTTTTCTTGCCTTACAGCAAGAAGACGGCGACAAAAAGAGAGGAGGGTGGAGCTGAAGAAGGCTGCCCTCAGAGCTGCCGCTGCACGTGCAGAGGTGAGTCCTTGGTGAACGCAGACACGGCTCCTGTTGTTCTCAGGGCCTCCGTCTGTCAGACCTGAAAGGAAGAGACTGTAAAATCCCGAGGGAAGTGGTGTCCTGTTTCTACCCTCGCTCCGTTTCTTCCCAGGCCTCCGCAGTGAACAGCCTCGTGGAGATGATGCAGAAGCTGCAGCTGAAGGACTGAGAGGAGGAGCGTCAGCAGGCAGCGGCTGCAGTGCGCGGCATTACAGGGCAGTGCTGAGTGCCACCCAACTCGGCACTCCACCTTCACACGTAGTCAATAAAAACCAGTCACAATGAAAGAGAGATTCACACAGAGCGCACGGCCTGATTTGTCCCGCGGCACTCGGAGAGCTGCTGCCCCACCTCCTCATTATCGGTCTCGCGGCGCTCGCTCAGAACTGCCACAGCTCCGTCAGCGAATGCTGCCGTGCAGTGATGCAGCAGAGGCAGCGGTCCTTTGCACTGCCCACAAACAGACTGTCTGCAAAGCACGTGCAGAGAGCTGCAGGGAACAAAGCCTGGCCACGAGCATGCTGACTTGGAGAGCAGCGCTGTGGAGATGGCTGAGTTTCCCAGGGCAGTGCCAAGCATTTTTTCCTTAATGACAAGTATGTAATGAGCAAAGTTCAGCAAAAGGACAGCGTTTTCTGAAAAAATGACAGGCTGTTGGTCCAGAGCAGCATCTCTGCAGCTTAGGACCAGCAGGCTGCCATCCAGGCACTGTTCTGCTTGCAGACAGCGCTCCAGGTTGTGGCACTCAGAGGGCGTCCCTCTGCCGTGCAGCCCTCCCCAGTGCCTGCCTGCCTGTCACTGTTGTGGCTGGGATGGAGCTGTTTCCTTTGCAGTGCCTCCCATGGCGCTGTGTTCACATGTGTGCACCCCATCCCTCTGCACACCCACGAGCACGAAGACTCGACCACTGCTCCAGCCTTGCACACAGCCATGTGCATGCACACAGATGCAAAACTTGCACCTGCAAGCACTGTGCACACAGCCAAGCGCAATGCACGCTCTGATGTTCAGCTCCATCTCTGCACACCCCCGTATGCACGCATACCTGCACTCACAGCTCGAGGACAAAATGCTGCTGGCATGGCACAGCCAACACGCAGGCGGTGGGCAACATCAGGAGGAAAGGCCCCCCTTTACGCTCATTCATTCTCCTCTCTTTAATGAATGTATTGGTGCACCACTGGAGCCCCATCCTGAGATGTGTTTTGCTGTGGGGTTCCTCGTCGGTGGGATATGGGGATCCTGGGATGGTGATGGGGGTCCTGTCACGGACTGTGGAACTCTGAGGACCCAGGAGAGGACTGAGGGCGTAAGGGAGGTCTGAGGAAGAAAACAAGGGGGTTCAGTGTGAGCTCAGAGGGGGATGTGTGCTGCTGCTGGGGACTGCAGAAGCCTGTGATGGCCCAGCTTCTCTGTGGGGGAAATGTGCTGAGTCTGAGAAGGTCCTTGAGGAGCTATAGGGCTCTCTGGGGGTGTGTTTGGAGGATATAGGGACATTAAGGGATGTGGGAACACAGGCAGCAGGAGCAGAATGCTGTTCAGGAGAAAACAAGACGTGGGCTGCAGGTGGGACACAGGGGCATGGGCTAGTATGGGGACGTAGAGAGTATGGGAGGATGTGGGGAGCGGTTTGAGGTAAAAAGGGGGGGGGAGTGGACAGAGTTTGCAGTGGTTTCATTTCATCCTGAGAGGGGACTGGGCGTCCCTGTGGCCCAAAGGTGGGGCCCTGAGCCGTTACCCCACATGAGCCATAACCCAAGATGACCTCATCGCCCTGTATGTGCGTGACCCCATGGCTGCACGTGACCCACAGCCCTGATGGGAACCATACCCCCACATGACCCTGTGACTCCCTGGCTCCTCCTGCCCCCATCATGCTGCGAACTGACGCCATGTGGCCCATAAATCTGGGATCCTTGCCCCCACCTCACCCCGACCATACAACCCATGTGATCCATAACTCCATGTCACCCCATCTGTCCCTACCATCCAATCTGACCCTATCACTGTGATTCAGAACCCCATCTGACCCCATAGCCCCACATCACCCCGTAACTCTGTGACCCTGCAGGACCCCTATGTGACCCACGACCCCACGTCCTCACCCCATGTGGCCATAGAACCAGCTGCATGCTAGGAAAAGGCATCTCCTCCTCAGGGTGGGGCTGCCCCACAGCTGCCCCAGAGAAGCCATGGGGTGGGCTGCAGCCGTACGCCTCAGTTTGGAGAGCTGGGAACTGGCCAAAGGGGCCAGCAGAAGGACATGAATGCTTCTGTAGGGAAATACCTGTCCCAGGGTTTGGTGGCTTGGTAGCTTCTGTTTCTGTAAGTGGATGAGAACAGAACAAACTGAACCCACTGAGACCGGGGAAGGGATTGGAGCTTTGCTGCTGCGGTGCTGCATGGCCACGAGGGATACCCGAGCCAGGAATGGAACAGGGATGGACTGAAGCAAATCAACTCCTTCACGGGACAGTGGGAGAAGAAATCCAAGTCAGCTGCAGAACAAAAAACACAACTCCTTACAAAAAGGCGTCCCAGACTGGGGCCGTTGCAGCAGTAGGGGCAGTGTTTCTTGGAAGGGATCTCGCGGTGGGGAAGAAACTGCTCCAACATCAGCACTTGCAGCAGCTGCTGCAACGACCCCAGGAAATGGGCAGCGCAGCACGAGGAGGAAGGATGGAATGCACGGTGGTGCAGAACGAGCGCAGAAGGATGGAGAGCAGCAGCGGTGGGATCCCCCTTTGGCACGGCCACCCACCGCTACGGGACTGCAACAGGGAGCTGCTCCCTGCCGTGGTCAGCATGGCTCTGTGTGCCAGCTGTGTGCTGCTGGAAATCACCCGGGCGCTTACGGGTGGGAGAGTGGCAGAAGAAATCATCCAACATCTGCAGGGATAGCACAAGGCAGGCTCAGTGTGACAGCTGTGTCGTCGTTCAGCAGACAGATGCTGAGCAGAGCACAGCAGGGCCAGGACGTTCTGACCAGGGGGAGGTGGAGAGTGCACACGAGATAAGGCACAGCTGCAGGACGGAGCATGAGACCCAGCACGTGCAACAGCTGCACGAAATCCTGCCTGCCTGTCTGCATAGAAAAGCACACAATCAGCCCGAAAGGAACATGTTGGCCATAGACCTCCTCTGGAAAAACGGCACAGCGGATGCGTGGTGGAGACTGTGAGCCTGCAGTGCCCAGCCAAGGGGGAGAGCAGTGGGTGCCATGGGAGGAGAGCTACAGGAGCAGAAGGAGCTCACAGAAGAGAGTGCAGTAATGCCACAGCAATCAGGAATGAGCTTTGCTGCTGCACTGAGAGCTGTGCCTGGTGGAACATCAGGGATGTGAGCGTTTCTCGCACACCCCACAGGCACGTTCGTGGATGTGCTGGGATGTGGGGAAGCCTCACAGGGTTGTGGGACAGTTAAAAGACGCCTATGGGAGGGCTTCAGGAGCACTTTGGTGCAGCCTTGCAGCAGAGCCACACTTAGGAGCTGTCTTTACCCAACACACTGCTGCTGGTGGAACTGCTGCTGGCTACGAGCTATGGGCAATGATGGGGCTGCTCTGGAACTGCTCCTCTAGGATGGCTCTGGGGATGCTCTGGGCAGCTATGGGATACACTCATGGAACCTCTTCCTTAGCCCCCAACAAACCCCTTGACCTCCATTTTGCCCCCAAAGATGAGGGCAAGATGAGCATCAGGGGAATATTCAGGCTGCTGAAATACAGCGGCCCCAGAGCCACCTTATAGTACCCCCCTGAACAATGCAGGAACAGACCTATCCCTGCCCACAGCCTCATATGGGGTTACAGTGCTCACAGGGTTATGGGACATGTGGAGCCTTGTGGTCACGCGGACTTTTCTGGGGTTCTGGGCTCATGTGGGGTTACTGATCAGGGCTTCAACATTAGATCGAAATGAACCCCAATCCCCTCTCAGGAAGAAATCAATGAATGCACTCCAACACCACTCCACATCCCCCATTCTGACCCCAAACCGCTCCCCACGAGCCCCCAAGCCCCCCACGTACCCATGCCACGTCATGTCTCTGCACCCACAAGTCCCACCTGTACCTCACACCTCGCCTTCTCCTGTGAAGCACTCTGCTCCTGCAGGCTGTGGTCCATATCCCCTTATCCTCCCCAAATCCACCCATGTTCTGATCCGTGTTCCCCAGTATCCCCAGTGCCGCCCACTTCACTTGCACCCACATCTGTGCCCTACACCTTCTCCAGCTCCTCATTCCTCACCTGCAGAAGCCATCCATGTCACAGCACTGTGAGGTTCTACAGGATCTGGAGGCAGGTCGGGGGGAAAAGAGGCCAAAGATGGGCTATGGGGTTCCTGGGATGGTGATGGGGTCCTGTCAGGGACCGTGGGGATCAGTGAGTTCCCAGGGGGGATCTTGGAGGTGTAAAGGAGGTCTGAGGGAGGAAATAGGAGGATTCCGGGGAAGCCCAGTGGGGGACATGGGGTGTTGCTGAAGACTGTGGGGCTCCATGTGGGTATGGGCCAGCTACGGGGGAGGTGTACTGGGTCTGTGGGGGTCCTTGAGGGGCTATGGGGCTCTGTGGGCGGCTATAGGGTGTCTCTAGGGGTCTTGCTGGGAAACACTGGGGGGGATATTGGGGCTCTGAGGGAATGATGGGTGGACAGTCATGAGAAAGGAAAGGGCAGCCTTGTGGAAAGCAAGGGGCAGCCAGGGGGATGGAAGGGAATCCTACAGGAACGCAAGGGGAATCCAGGCTGAGGCAAGGGGACAGCTGGGGGAAGAACAGGGGAACGTCCCAGCAACGCAGTTCTTCTTTCACATCTTCTGCTTCCCAACTGTGCTGCAAAGCTGCCAGAGGAGCTGCAGTACCGCTGCCCGACTCCTGCCTGTGTCAGAAAGAGCTGCACGTGAGCAGAGTGCAATTGCCATTCATAAAGCCAACTCCATCACTGCAGTCACAACACCACAACCTTCAGTATCTGCTACAGGCAGACGACCATGCCCTTGCACAGGAACCATTCCTACAGAGCAAGGGAAGTCCTTCACTGCCTCAGGACGTGAGGAACACAGGAAGGGCCCCAAAGCCTTCAGCACATGCTATGGAGCCACCAAAGTTGGCAGCTAAACACACCTTCTCCTTCAAGAATGAGCAAGACCAATCAATGCACCCTGCTGCTGCAGAGGGCTGCGCTGCATCTCCTGGTGCCACCCTTGGGCTGTCATCGCGCTGCCCACCCACAGCGCACTTTGAAGCGCCGCAGCCTTGCAAGAAAGAACAGAGAGCAAGGAGCTCTGCCGTGCACTTGCTGTGAGAACACAGAGAGGAGCCGTACAGCCCTTGCTCTCAGCACACACACCTCTTCTCTTACCAGCCGTTCCTTCCTGCACAGCGCTGCTCAAACCACTCCTCCATCTCTCCCTTCACAACGCCATACGCAGCCTCTCCCCAGCGACGAGCTCTGGGCTCTTTCATGCCTGTGCCATCATCGGGGCCTGCAGAACAAACCGGGGAGTTCAGAGGTTTGATTACAATCGCTGCTATAGTGCAGGGAGGGAGGGCTGAGATGCACAGCGTCCTCACCTGCTGGATGTTGGAAGGGGAGGTTCAGCAGCAGCTCGACTCGCCATGATTAAGTCCTCCAAAAGCCGCCTTCTTTCTTTCGGATCAGCAGACTGCAGACTGAAACCTTTTCAAAAGACATTATGAAACATGATTAGATTATTAAGCATAATCATTAAGCATAAACAGATAACCTAAACCCAAGGAGAAAACACGTTTCAGATTGAAGACCACAAAAGCATCATATTCTATTCCAAGACAACTTCAGTTCCAATTTCAATTTCATGACTAGCATTTCACCCTCCCTGCTGTGGAAGCGGGGAAAGGAAGGGAGGGAGAGCCTTCTAGCCCCACATCCCTTTGGAGATCACCCTATAGCTCCAGATCATCCTATGGACCCACACAGCCCCTTAGAGGACCACATCCTCCAAACACCCCCTATAGCCTCAGATCTCCCTATATCTCCAAAGAGCCCAAAAGAGCCCCTTCATAACCTCCAAAGCCCTCTTTTAGCCCCCCATACCTTCTCCAGCATAACATCCCTCTCTAGAAACCCTCTCCGGCCCTCTATCATCCTATACCCTCCCACAGCCCGCCACAGCCCCCTAAAAGCCCACTATTGCCCCATGTCTCCTTATATCCCCTCCACAGCCCCCTATAGCCTCCTACCCTACTAGAACCCTCCTACAGACCACCCACAGAACCCTATAGCCACATAACCACCTATAAACTCGCTATAGCTCTCCCACTGCCCCCAGTAGCCTCCCCATAGAACCATATAGCTCCCCCAATACCCACCTACAGCGACATATTATTCCCCTGTCCCCTACAGCCCCATAGAACCCCATATCCCCCCTACAGCCCTAACACCCTCCCTACAGTCCCCCAGCCTTTAAAGCCCCATCGCCCCTTACAGCTACCCACAGCCCTACACTGGCCCTAGACCCCCTCCAGAGACCCCCACACTCTCCCATATCCAACCTCATATCCCCCTAGAACCCTACTATACTCCATATCTCTTCTAAATCCCCCAACAGTCCCCCACAGACACCCTATATCCTCCCTCAGGCCCCCACAATCTCCTACAGCACAACATCCTTCCCTAGAGCCCCCCCCAACCCCTAGCACCCTTAACGCTCCCACACGTTGCCACAAACCCCCAGAGCCACATATCCCCCTCGAACACACCTATAGCCCTTACAGACCCCTCATACAACCGTGGAGCTCCTCCCAACGCCCCCTACAGACCCATATCACCCCTATACCACCACAGCCCCCTAGAGAACCAAATCTCCCTACGTCTCCCATATAGCCCTAAAACTCCCCCTAAAGACCTCGCAGCACCCCGGAGATCCATATCTCCCAATTGCTCCCCACAGATCCCTAGATCCCAACCACAACCCCCTCTTTCCACATATACCCCAATACCCCTTCTACAGTCCCCCACAACTATCTAGAGCCCCATAGCCCCCCTAGAGACACAATTAAGCTCCTTAAAGCCCCACACACCCATACAGCCACCCATAGACCCACCCTGATAGCCCCCCTTCATATCCTCCTACAACTCCCACACAGCCCTATATCCCTCTGCAGCCCCCCCAAAGCCCCTTGATAGCCCCACATCCCTCCCAATAGCACCCACAGACCACTACAGCCCCATATCTCCCAATATCCACCCCTATAACCCACTACAGCCCCCTGTTGCCCCAAAGCCTAACCCTATACCCCCTACAGTCCCATTTCTCCCTCTGGCCTCCCCATGGCCCCTCACACCCTCCCTGGATTCCCAACACAGCCCCCTACAGCCCCATCTCCTACAACCCACTCACAGCCCTACATCCCTCTATAGCACCACCTGTGGCCCCACATCCCTCCATCCCCCTCCATTCCCAAAACCCACCGATATCCCCATATCCCTCGAGATCCCCACACAGCACCCTACAGCCCCATATCCCCCCACATCCCCCAAATAGCCCCCAAAGCCCCTCAGCTCCCACATCCCCACCACATCTCCCCCACTGCCCCTACACCCACAGACCACCTCAGCCTTGGGGGGCACCATGGGCAGCACTGGAGGCTCGGGTTTCCAGGCCCTAATGGGGGCAGCAGCGCTACAGCGGTGGGGGCCCCGACTCCTTCAGCCGCCCCAAATCCCCGCATCCCACGGCGAAGGGGACGGCCACGGGCTGCCGTCTGAGGGGACAGCTGGGCGATTCCGAGCCGGTTGCCAACGGCGTGCTCTGCCCCTCAGCCAATTGGAGTTGGCGGCGCTTCCGCTCACCAATCAGAGGCCAGGGGCGGGCCAGAAATGCCATTGACCAATGAGAGGCCACCGGGGGTGGGTCAGTGCTGCTTCTGACAAATGAGAGCCAGCAGGGGTGGAATGGAGCTGTCAATCACCAATGAGAGGCCACCGGGGGTGGGTCAGAGCTGCTGCTGACCAATCAGAGGCTGGCATGGGTCCGAGTTGCTGCTAACCAATGAGAGGCTGGATGGGAGTGGGACGGAGCTGCTGTTGACCAATGAGAAACAACAGGGGGAGGGATGGAGCCGCATCTGACCAATGAGAGGCTAACGGGGGCGGGTCGGAGCTGCTGCTGACCATGTAGAGTCCACCAGGAGCGGGATCGAGCTCTAGCTGACCAATAAGAGGTTGGCACGGGCCGGCGTTGAGCTGGGAGCGGAGCGGACACCCCCAAAGCAGCAGCAGTGGGAAGGGGCTGCAAGAAGCAAAGAATGGCGGCGAGGCGCTGCCGGGAGCAGCAAAAAGGCGGTGAGGCTCTCCCTGAGGCACCACAGCGGTTTGTTCGCCCACAGCACACACGCGTGTGTGGCCCCATCCCTGCGTGCAACCACATGCACGCACACACATGCAACCCCATCCCGTTGCGCAGCAGTGCACGCGCAAAGACGCGTGCAGCCTCATCTTCAGCTCCACAGGCAGGAGGAGACGGGCCGAGGAGAGCGCTCCCTCGGATGAAAGGCAGTGGGCAGCCATGGCAAAGGCTGAGGTGCTCAGTGAGAGCTTTGCCTCGGTCTTTGCAGGTGGTCGGGCTTCCCGTGCCTGCCGGGACCCTGAAGCCCTCGGTGTGGGTGAGAGGAGCGCATTCCGTCCCACTGTAACGGCGGAAGAAGTCTGAGTCCTCCACAGGGAACTGAATGTATGTAAGTCCGTGGGGCCGGATGATATCCATCCCAGGCTTCTGCGAGATGGCTGATGTGGTGCCGAGCCGCTCTCCGTTGCATCGGAAAAGTCCTGGCTGTCTGGGGAAGTCCCCAGTGACTGGAAAAGCAGAAAGGGAAACAGTGCTCCCATTTGTAAGGACGGGAGAAAGGAGGACCCGGGGAACTACGGGTCGGTGAGCCGCAGCTCTGTGCCTGGGAAGGTCCTGGAGCAGATCCTCCTAGAAGCTGTGTTAAGGCACATCCGAGACAAAGAGGTGATCCGAGACAGCCAGCATGGCTTCACCAAGGGCAGATCGTGCCTGGCCGATCCGGTGGCCTTCTGTGATGGAATGATGGCTTCAGTGGACGGGGGAGGGGCGGTGGATGTCATCTACCTGGACTGCTGCAAGGCCTTTGCCATGGTCCCTCACCACATTCCGCACTCTCCACTGGAAAGGTGTGGATGTGAAGGATGGCCTGTTGAGTGGATTAGGAACTGGCTGGCTGGACACAGCCAAAGGGTTGTGATCAGTGGGTCTGTGCCAGGGTGGGGGCCGGTCACAAGCGGTGTCCCTCGGGGGTCGGTCTTGGCACCGGTGCTCTTCAGCATCTCCATCAGTGACAGACGATGGCATCGAGTGCACCCTCAGCAAGTTTGCGGATGACACCAAGCTGAGCGGTGCAGTCGCTACGTTGGAGGGAAGGGAAGCCATCCCGAGGGACCTGGGCAGGCTGGAGAAGTGGGCCCACGAGAACTTGATGAGGTTCAGCAAGGCCAAGCGCAGGGTGCTGCATTGGGTCGGGGCAATCCCAGGTATTGATACAGAGTGGGGGAAGATCTCTTTGAGAGCAGCCCCGCGGAGAAGGACTTGGGGGTCCTGGTGGGCGAGAAACTGCACATGAGCCAGCAGTGTGTGCTTGCAGCCCGGAAGGCCAACTGTGTGCTGGGCTGCATTCAAAAAGCGGTGGCCAGCAGGGAGAGGGATTGTGCCCCTCTACTCGATCCCATCTGCAGTACTGCGTCCAGGCCTGGGGTCCCCAGCACAGGAAGGACGTGGAGCTGTTGGAATGGGTCCAGAGGAGGGCCACTAAGATGGCCAGAGGGCTGGAGCACCTCTCCTGTGAGGAAAGGTTGAGGGAACTGGACTTGTTTAGCCTGGAGAAGAGAAGGCTCTGGGGAGACCTCCTTGTGGCCTTTCAGTACCTGAAGGGAGCATCTAACCAGGAGGGGGACCGGCTGTTTATGAGGGTGGATAGTGATAGGACAAGGGGGAATGGTTTTCAATGGAGACGGGAGATTTACATTAGATACTAGGAGGAAGTTTTTCACTCAGAGGGTGCTGACGCACTGGAAGAGGTTGCCCAGGGAGGTTGTGGATGCCTCATCCATGGGGGCATTCAAGGCCAAGGATGTGGCTCCAGGCAGCCTGGTCTGGTGGTTGGCGACCCTGCACATAGCCGGGGGTTGGAACTCAATGACCTTTGAGGTCCTTTTCAACCCAGGCCATCCTATGATTCTGTGATTCTATGATCAGTGCCATGAGAGCTCTCCTGCTTCTACGTGTGAGGTTCGACTACACTGTGCCTCCTTTATGTCAGGCTCTTTTTCCCTTCTCTTTTTAAGGAAGGAAACTGAATTTGTGGGCCAGGAGAAAAAATGGCACAATCTTCCCCGCACTGCTCAGTTTGCAGGAGTTGCCAAGTGCTGCTCCTTTTCCTTGTATCCTTCAATTCCAAGTCCACATTTTCCCAAAAGCCAAAGAATTCAGAGATAACCACCTACAGATAAATGAGCAATTTCAGTATTTATTTCCGACTGTGGTAATTCCTTCAGTTCAGAGGTCACCCTTAATGTACGGTGCCTGTTTTGATTCTGACAGAGGTTGTAGTCGCAGCTGACTTTCCGAGGCTGCAATACGTGGTGGTGGGACAGCCTTGGGCTTCTGCGTTTGCATTAATCCCACGTTTCCCATCTCTGCCTTGCAGCTCTGCTGGTGCTGGAAGTGGACGGTATTGCAGTATGAATGAAGGAGCAGCTGCTGATGGGAGGCAGGAAGTCCAGGCTCATGAACGCTGAGGCATCTGCCAGTACTGGTACCAGAGGAGGCAGTAGTGACGCTGGGGGGCAGCTTGCAGAAGAAGATGAGGAGTTCCCCAGCAGGAAGCCACAAACCCGGCAGGAACCTGCAGGGGAATCGCAGCATGTGTGGGTGCCCAGGAGGAAATGCAGCCCCAGCGTCTGAGCAGCGCCTGGCCATGGAGTGCTGCGGCCCAAGAACAGCGCTATTCTGCCCTTGCCGAGATGGCTTTCCAAGGAGGACTTGTCTGTGGGGGTCAAGGAGGTTATTTGGGTTCTGTGGGCTCGTTGGGGTCTGTCCTCACAAAAAGCAGAGGGCTGGCTGGCTCATCCAAAAGCTTGGTGATTGCTTGGAAGCCCAAACCTTGAGCCAGTGACTTCAGTGACATCACATGAACCTTATAACCCCAATGATCCCAATGATCCCACATGGCCCCATTGACCCCAATGACCCAGCATGACCCCACTGACCCCACCGATGCCAAAGATCCTAATGATACCCATGACCCCATAAGACCCCAACAACCCATTTACCTCACTGACCCCATAGAACCCATTGACACTACTGACCCCTTTAACTCTAATGGCCTTCATTGATCCCAACGACCCCCACTGACCCCAGTGACACAATTGACCCCAATATCTCCATTGCCTACAATGACCCCAAAAACCCCCATTGAACCCAATGACCCCCATTGCCCCAGGGACCCCGTTGACTCCAATGACCCCATTGACTCCAGTGACCCCACTGACTCCAATAACCCCATTGAATTCAATGACCTCAATGACCCCATCAGCCCCCATTGACCCAAAAGACCCCCATTGACGCCAATAGCACCACTGACTCCAAAGACACCATAGACCTCAATGACACCATTGAGCTCAGTGACCCCGTTGACCCCAATGACCCCACTGACCACAATGACCCCCATTGCCCAAGTGTCCCCATTGAGCACAAGTGACCCCCATTGACCCTAATAACCCCATTGAATCCAGTGACTCCATTGACCACAATGACACCTTTGACTCCAATGACCCCATTGACCCCAGACACTATTGAATCCAGTGTCTCCATAGACCCCAATGACCCCATTGACTCCAATGACCCCAATCTGGAGGCAGCCTGTGGGAAACGTACTCCTGCTTCCAATCGTGCAGCGCCTGAGCGAGAGGGTGACCCATCCTGGCTACACAAGAATCGTGTGTATTTCTCTCTTCTGATGCTTCACAGAACCCCATTGGGTGAGCCTCCTGTTGGTTACTTAAACTTTGGTACCAGTCCTGGGGACCAAAACCACAGCCTGAAAGGCTGGAACCAGTCCAGGGGCTTAAAGCCACAGCCCCAGCTAGAGAGGCCAGAAGCAGCCAAGGGCCTAAGGCCACAGACACAGGCGGGGAGCCCAGCACTGGCCCTGGGACTTAAAGCCACAGCCGGAGAGGCTGACATCAGCCCTGGGACTCAAAGCCCCAAACACAGATGCTGGCACAGGCCCTGGGTTTCGTTTTCTACGGGTTCCCCTGGGACTCCATTGACCACTCGGAGGCCATACTGGTCTTGACTGGTTTTTATTGGGCTGCACAAGAGTCATCTTCACTTCTCCATTATTCAAATAACCCCACTAGGGTGACCCTGGTGGTGATTTCCTAAGATGTGGATCAGGGAGTCGTCCATTTCATTCGCTTATGATGAAAGCACGGAAGCGATGCGGGCACTCGCTGAGGTCACAATCACTGCTGGGGTGGCAGCGTTTCCGCCACAGCTGGTGAGCAGAGCTGGTGCTCTGGTGAGCGTGCTGCACACCGAGGCTGAGCTCTGGGCCTTCCGTGGAACAGATCACCCTGTGAGAGCCCGTCAGAAGCACCGCGTGTGCACTCGTCGGTACTCTCTGCAGGGTTCCTGTCCCAAGGGAGATTTTGGGATCGAGGCAGTCGGAGGAAGAGGGAAGCCAGCTCTTTCCAAGGGCCGGGGAAGTTCCTGTGCACAGAGGCCTGGGAACTTCAGCTTCCTTTGAGCCTTCAGCGGCCATGTCTCAGCAACGGAGACGATCATGCGGTTCCAATTGCTGCCGTCTGAGTGGCAAGGTATGGCTGGGCTTCTTCTGCTTGGTTCTTCCTTTCTCTTGCTCTCAAGGGGAAGGGACGGAGCAGGGGGAGCCCTGCTGGTCCTTGGTGACCTCAGTAACCGGTTGCATTCAGCGCTCACTGCTGACAGCCTGGGCTAACAACGCGGACGTGGCTCAGGCCGTCTTTTCCCTTAGTGATAATCAGTGTCTCAGCACTCTGATATCCCCTCTCTGGCACGATCTGGAACCTCTCTGCAAGCCTTGGCTGCCCGTTCCCACCACCGTTTCTTCCTTTCTCTCTTCAGAAGCGGCGCGGCGCGGTTCCCCGCGGTTGGGAGCAGCAGCCAGCAGGCTGCCAGAGATCCGACCGCGCCTTCCAGCGCACAGAGGGACGCAACAGGGACGGACGGTCCTTCATGCCATACAGAAGTGAGTTTCTTCAGCCCTCTGTCGTGAAGTGTGGAGGAATGAATTTTGAGTATTCCTTCTGGGCGGGTGCAGTGCTGCAGGGGATGTCAAGTGAGCATCCATTTGGAGTGCAGGAAGGAGCAGTGAGAAGTGAACTCTCAATCAGTTTGTGTTTGGGCTGTCCAAGTAGCCTCTTTCTGTTTTCTGGGGGGACGTGGGCATACTGGGCAGTACTTCTGCTGCCTGCTGGTGTCTGTGAAATCAACACACCATCTGTTGTTGTAGGGACTGGAGCCTGCGCGTCCATGGAGTGGTGCTGGGCAAGGCTGGAAACGCAAAGCCTCCGCAGGTAAGAAGCTCTTGCGAGCTGTGCTGACTGCAGAAGCGGCATAATGTTGTAGCAGCAGAAAGGCAAGCTGAAGAAACTGCTCTTGAAGACCAGAAGATTTGTGGTTGGCTGTGCTCAAATCTTCCACCACAGAGATGCTCTTCATGTCTTTCTTGTCTCCTTTCTGCCAGAAGCTGATGCGAGCGGCCTTCCAGCAAAGCGCAGCCTTGCAGAAAGGCAAGGCAGAAGCGCCCAGTGTGGCACAGCACCCAAGAGAGGTACAGACACACAGCAGGCACCTGGGCTTGGTGCACTGTCTCTCTAGTGAAGGCTTTCTGTCCGTCCTTTCCTGGGACTGTGGACGTTGTGTGTTGGTTCTGGTCTTAATCCCTGGCATGTACAGTTAGCATTCCTGTGCTGATTAGAAATGTGACCCCACAGTTCAGCCGAGATCCTATGATCCATGACCGTGAGCACTCGAGATGAGATGTCCCAGGATTGTGACCCGTTTTGCATGACTGAAAGTAGTGTTGGGCTCTCATTAAATCTCCTTGTTTTTGCCTTTCTTAACAGAGATTGGTGCTGAGCCAAATGCCAAAATCTATGTCAAAGTGGTCCAGCAGGTCCATACTGAGAGAGCTTCTCAACAGGCAGCAGCTCAAGCTCCTCTGCAGGCTGGAGGTCTCCCTAGAAGAGCAGGTCCCAGCACAGGGGGAAGACCTTCCCCTGCCGTGTGCCCCCGCTCTGTCTCCAACACCCAGGCTGGATGTAAACGCAAGGCCTTGGAGGAAGGGAAACCAACAGCAGTGCAGCTGCCTTCCAATAAGAGAGTGAGGGGGCCGAGTGGAGACTGTGTGCCGGCTCCAGCAGCACACCCTGGGCCTGCTGCATGCGCGGAGCTCCAAGCAAAGAGGTGAGAAGGTGCTGTGGTACCCGCCGTGCTGAGGCGCTTCCCTGTGCGAGCACACTGAGTTTGCTTAGGGTTGGCTTTGCTTTTTCCTTCTCCATGGAGGGGAAAAGAGTGGAAGGCTACAAAGTCCAAAGGCAGTGAGGTGCCAGAACGTGTAACCCTGTCTCTTCCCGTTAACTCTATGGCAGTCTTCTGCACGCCTCCTGGAAATGTCATTCACTGGGAGGCTTCCTAGTCCCATTTCCTCTGTCTTTTTGCTGCCTTCTGCTTGTACGGCACCCATGTTTCTGCCATTTCACTGTAGACAAAATGCATTCATCTATTTTTCTTGCCTTACAGAAAGAAGACGACAACGAAAAGAGAGGAGAGTGGAGCTGAAGAAGGCTGCCCTCAGAGCTGCCGCTGCACGTGCAGAGGTGAGTCCTTGGTGAACACAGACACGGCTCTTGTTGTTCTCAGGGCCTCCGTCTGTCACACATGAAAGGAGGAGACTGTAAAATCCCGAGGGAAGTGGTGTCCTGTTTCTACCCTCGCTCCGTTTCTTCCCAGGCCTCCGCAGTTGACAGCCTTGTGGAGATGATGCAGAAGCTGCAGCTGAAGGACTGAGAGGAGGAGCGTCAGCAGGCAGCAGCTTCTGCAGTGCGCGGCGTTACAGGGCAGTGCTGAGTGCCGCCCAACTCGGCACTCCACCTTCAAACGTAGTCAATAAAAACCAGTCACAATGAGAGATTCACAGAGAGCGCACGGCCTGATTTGTCCAGCGGCACTCGGAGAGCTGCTGCACCACCTCCTCGTTATTGGTCTCGCGGCGCTCGCTCAGAACTGCCACAGCTCCGTCAGTGAATGCTGCCGTCCAGTGATGCAACGGAGGCAGCAGTCCTTTGCACTGCCCACAGACAGACTGTCTGCAAAGCACGTGCAAAGAGCTGCAGGGAACACAGCCTGGCCATGAGCGTGCTAACTTGGAGAGCAACGCTGTGGAGATTGCTGAGTTTCCCAGGGCAGCACTGAGCGTTTTTTGCTGTGATGGCGGGTGTACAATGAGCAAAGTTCAGCAAAAGGACGGCGTTTTCTGAGAAAAAAATGACAGGCTGTTGGTCCAGAGCAGCATCTCTGCAGCTTAGGACCACCAGGCTGCCATCCCAGCACTGTTCTGCTTGCAGGCAGCGCTCCATGTTGTGGCACTCAGAGGGCGTCCCTCTGCCGTGCAGCCCTCCCCAGTGTCTGCCTGCCTGTCACTGCTCCAGATGGGATGGAGCTGTTTCCTTTGCAGTGCCTGCTATCTTTTCACATGCGTGCACCCCATCCCTCTGCACACCCACGCGCACGAAGACTCGAGCACTGCTCCAGCCTTGCACACTGCCATGTGCATGCACACAGATGCAAAACTTTCACCTGCAAGCACTGTGCACACAGCCAAGCGCAATGCACGCTCTGATGTTCAGCCCCACCTCTGCACAACCCCGTATGCACGCATACCTGCACTCACAGCTCGAGGACAAAATGCTGCTGGCACGGCACAGCCAACACGCAGGCGGTGGGCAACGTCAGGAGGAAAGGCCCCCCTTTACGCTCATTCATTCTCCTCTCTTGAATGAACGCATTGGTGCACAGCTGGAGCCCCATCCTGAGATGTGGATTGCTGCGGGGTTCCTCGTTGGTGGGCTATGGGGATCCTGGGATGGTAATGGGGGTCCTGTCACGGACTGTGGGACTCTGAGATCCCAGGAGAGGACTGAGGGGGTAAGGGAGGTGTGAGGAAGAAAACAAGGGGTTTCAGCGGGAGCTCAGAGGGGGATGTGGGCTGCTGCTGGGGACTGCAGGAGCCTGTGATGGCCCAGCTTGTCTGTAGGGGAGATGTACTGAGTCTGAGAAGGTCCTTGAGGAGCTATAGGGCTCTCTGGGGGTGTGTTTGGTGGATATAGGGACATTAAGGGATGTGGGAACACAGGCTGCAGGAGCAGAATGCTGTTCAGGAGAAGACAAGACGTGGGCTGCAGGTGGGACACAGGGGTATGGGGTAGTATGGGGACATAGAGAGTATGGGAGGATGTGGGGAGTGGTTTGAGGTAAAAAGAGGAAGGGGGCAGAGTTTGCAGTGGTTTCATTTCATCCTGAGAGGGGACTGGGTGTCCCTGTGGCCCAAAGGTGGGGCCCTGAGCCGTAACCCCACATGAGCCATAAACCAAGATGACCTCATCGCCCTCTATGTGCGTGACCCCATGGCTGCACGTGACCCAGAGCCCTGGGGGAACCATATCCCCACATGATCCTGTGACTCCCTGACTCTGCCTGCCCCCATCACGCTATGACCCGACGCCATGTGGCCCATAACTCTGGGATCCCTGCCCCCACCTCACCCCGACCATACCACCCATGTGATCCGTAACTCCATGTCACCCCATCTGACCCTACCATCCAATCTGACCCTATCACTGTGATTCGAAACCCCATCTAAACCCATAGCCACACATAACCCCGTAACTCTGTGACCCTGCAGGACCCCCATGTGACCCACGACCCCATGTCCTCACCTGATGTTGCCATAGAAACAGCATGTTTTCATGCCATAGAAACAGCATGTCACCTCATGTGGACGTAGAACCAGCTGCGTGTGGGGAAAAGGCATCTCCTTCTCGGGGTGAGGCTGCCCCACAGCTGCCCCAAAGAAGCCATGGGGAGGGCTGCAGCCATACGCCTCAGTTTGGAGAGCTGGGAATTGGCCAAAGGGGCCAGGAGAAGGACATGAATGCTTCTGTAGGGAAATACCTGTCCCAGGGTTTGGTGGGTTGGTAGCTTCTGTTTCTGTAAGTGCATGAGAACAGAACAAACTGATCCCACTGAGACCAGGGAAGGGACTGGAGCTTGGCTTGAACCAAGAACGGAGCAGGGATGGACTGAAGCAAATCAACTCTTTCATGGGACAGTGGCAGAAGAAACCCAAGTCAGCTGCAGAACAAACAACACAACCCCTTACAAAAGGGCGTCCCAGACTGGGGCCGTTGCAGCAGTAGGGGCAGTGCCTCTTGGAAGGCATCTCGCGGTGGGGAAGAAACTGCTCCAACATCTGCACTTGCAGCAGCTGCTGCAACGACCCCGAGAAATGGGCAGAGCACTCTGAGGGCAGCGCAGCACGAGGAAAAGGAATGCACGGTGGTGCAGAACGAGCGCAGAAGGATGGGGAGCAGCAGCGGTGGGATCCCCCTTTGGCACGGCCACCCACCGCTACGGGACTGCAACAAGGAGCTGCACCCTGCCGTGGTCAGCATGGCTCTGTGTGCCAGCTGTGTGCTGCTGGAAAGCACCCGAGCAGTTACGGGTGGGAGAGTGGCAGAGGAAATCATCCGAACATCTGCAGGGATAGCACAAGGCAGGCTCAGTGTGACGGCTGTGTCATCGTGCAGCAGACAGATGCTGAGCAGAGCACAGCAGGGCCAGGACGTTCTGACCAGGGGGAGGTGGAGAGTGCACACGAGATAAGGCACAGCTGCAGGACGGAGCATGAGACCCAGCACGTGCAACAGCTGCAAGAAATCCTGCCTGCCTGTCGGCATAGAAAAGCACACAATCAGCCCGAAAGGAACACGTTGGCCATAGACGACACCTGGAAAAACTGCACAGCGGATGCGTGGTGGAGACTGTGAGCCTGCAGTGCCCAGCCAAGGGGGAACAGGAGAGCAGTGGGTGCCATGGGAGGAGAGCTACAGGAGCAGAAGGAGCTCACAGAGGAGAGTGCAGTAACGCCACAGCAATCAGGAATGAGCTTTGCTGCTGCACTGAGAGCTGTGCCTGGTGGAACATCAGGGATGTGAGCGTTTCTCGCACACCCCACTGGCACTTGGGTTGATGTGCTGGGATGTAGGGAAGCCTTATGGTGTTGTGGGGCAGCTAAAGGACGCCTATGGGAGGGCTTCAGGAGCACTTTGGGGCAGCTTTGGAGCAGAGCCACACCTGGGAGCTGCCTTTACCCAACACACTGCTGCTGGTGGAACTGCTGCTGGCCACGGGCTGCGGGCAGTGATGGGGCTGCTCTGGGGCAGCTCTACGATGGCTCTGGGGCTGCTCTGGGCAGCTATGGGATACACGCATGGAGCCTCTTCCTTACCCCCAACAAACCCCTCGACCTCCATTTGGCCCCCCAAGATGAGGGCAAGATGAGCGTCAGAGGATTATTCAGGCTGCTGACCTACAGTGGCCCCAGAGCCACCTTATAGTACCCCCTGAACAAGCCAGGAACAGACCCATCCCTGCCCACAGCCTCATATGGGGTTATGGTGCTCACAGGGTTATGGGTCATGTGGAGCCTCGGGGTCACGCGGAGTAGTATGTGGTACTGGGCTCATGTGGGGTTATGGATCAGGGCTCCACCTTTGGGCTGCAGGGAACCCCAATCCCCTCTCAGGAAGAAATCAATGAATGCACTCCAGCACTACTCCACATCCTCCGTTCTGACCCCAAACCGCTCCCCACGAGCCCCCAGACCCCCCACGTACCCATGCCACCTGACGTCCCCGCACCCACAAGTCCCACCTGTACCTCACACCTTGCCTTCTCCTGTGAAGCACTCTGCTCCTGTAGGCTGTGGTCCACATCCCCTTATCCTCCCCAAATCCTCCCATGTTCTGATCCGTGTTCCCCAGTATCCCCAGTACCACCCACTTCACTTTCTGAGACCCACATCTGTGCCCTACACCTTCTCCAGCTCCTCATTCCTCACCTGCAGAAGCCAGCCCTGCCACAGCACTGTGAGGTTGTACGGGATCTGGAGGCAGGTCGGGGGGAGGAGAGGCCAAAGGTGGGCTATGGGGGTCCTGGGATGGTGATGGGGGTCCTGTCAGGGAACATGGGGGTTAGTGAGTTCCCAGGGAGGATCTTGGAGGTGTAAAGGAGGTCTGAGGGAGGAAATAGAAGGATTCCGTGGAAGCCCAGTGGGGGACATGGGGTGCTGCTGGGGACTGTGGGGCTCCATGTGGCTATGGGCCAGCTATGGGGGAGGTGTACTGCGTCTGAGGGGGTCCTTGAGGGGCTCCAGGGCTCTGTGGGGGGCTACAGGGTGTCTCTAGGGGTCTTGCTGGGAAACACTGGGAGGGATATATGGGCTCTGAGGGAATGATGGGTGGGCTGTCATGAGAAAGGAAAGGGCAGCCTTGTGGAAAGCAAGGGGACAGCTGGGGGAAGAACAGGGGAACGTCCCAGCAACGGACTTCTTCTTTCACATCCACATCTTCTGCTTCCCTACTGAGCTGCAAAGCTGCCAGAGGAGCTGCAGTACCGCTGCCCGACTCCTGCCTGTGTCAGAAAGAGCTGCACGTGAGCAGAGTGCAATTGCCATTCTAAAGCCAACTCCATCACTGCAGTCACAACACCACAACCTTCAGTATCTGCTACAGGCAGACGACCATGCCCTTGCACAGGAACCATTCCTACAGAGCAAGGGAAGTCCTTCACTGCCTTAGGTCGTGAGGAACACAGGAAGGGCCCCAAAGCCTTCAGCACATGACATGGAGCCACCAAAGTTGGCAGCTAAACACACCTTCTCCTTCAAGAATGAGCAAGACCAATCAATGCACCCTGCTGCTGCAGAGGGCTGCGCTGCATCTCCTGGTGCCACCCTTGGGCTGTCATCGCGCTGCCCACCCACAGCGCACTTTGAAGCGCCGCAGCCTTGCAAGAAAGAACAGAGAGCAAGGAGCTCTGCCGTGCACTTGCTGTGAGAACACAGAGAGGAGCCGTACAGCCCTTGCTCTCAGCACACACACCTCTTCTCTTACCAGCCGTTCATTCCTGCACAGCGCTGCTCAAACCCCTCCTCCATCTCTCCCTTCACAACGCCATACGCAGCCTCTCCCCAGCGACGAGCTCTGGGCTCTTTCATGCCTGTGCCATCATTGGGGCCTGCAGAACAAACCTGGGAGTTCAGAGGTTTGATTAGAATCGCTGCTACCGTGCAGGGAGGGAGGGCTGAGATGCACAGCGTCCTCACCTGCTGGATGTTGGAAGGGGAGGTTCAGCAGCAGCTCGACTCGCGATGATCAAGTCCTCCAAAAGCCGCCTTCTTTCTTTCGGATCAGCAGAATGGAGACTGAAACCTTTTCAAAAGGCATTATGAAACATGATTAGATTATTAAACATAATCATTAAACATAAACAGATTACCTCAAGCCCAAGGAGAAAACACGTTTCAGATTGAAGACCACAAAAGCATCATATTCTATTCCAAGACAACTTCAGTTCCAGTTTCAATTTCATGACTAGCATTTCACCCTCCCTGCTGTGGAAAGGGGGGAAAGAAGGAAGGGAGAGCCTTCTAGCCCCACATCCCTTTAGAGATCACCCTATAGCTCCAGATCATCCTATGGACCCACACAGCCCCTTAGAGGACCACATCCTCCAAACACCCCCTATAGCCTTATATCTCCCTATATCCCCAAATAGCCCACCACAGCCCCTCTGTAACCCCCAAAGGCCCATTTTAGCCTCCCATACCTTCTCCAGCATAACATCCCTCTCTACAGACCCCCCCTGGCCCCCTATCATCCTATACACTCTAACAGCCCGCCACAACCCCCTAAAAACCCACTATTGCCCCATATCTCCCTATATCCCCTCCACAGCCCCCTATAGCCTCCTACCCTACTAGAACCCTCCTACAGACCACCCACAGCTCCCTAAAGCCCCATAACCACCTATAAAGCTCCTATAGCCTCCCCATAGAACCATATAGCTTTCCCAATAGCCCCCTACAGCGTCATAATATTCCCCTGCTCCCTACAGCCACATAGCACCCCATGTCCCCTCTACAGCCCTAAGACCCTCCCTACAGTCCCCCAGCCCCTAAAGCCCAATCTCCCCTTATAGCTCCCCACAGACCCACACTGGCCCTAGACTCCCTCCAGAGCCCCCCACACTCTCCCATATCCAGCCTCATATCCCCCTAGAACCCTTCTAGACTCCATATCTCCCCTATATCCCCACAGACACCCTATATCCTCCCTCAGGCCCCCACAATCTCCTACAGCACAACATCCTGCCCTAGAGCCCCCCCCAACCCCTAGCACCCACAACCCTCCCACATGTTGCCACAAACCCCTAAAGCCACATATCCCCCTCGAACACACCTATAGCCCTTACAGCCCCCTCATAGAACCGTGGAGCTCCTCCCAAAGCCCCCTACAGACCCATATCACCCCTATACCCCCACAGCCCCCTAGAGAACCAAATCCCCCTATATCCCCCATATAGCCCTAAAACACTCCCTAAAGACTCTGCAGCACCCTAGAGCCCCATATCCCCCAATAGCTGCCCACAGATCCCTAGATTCCAACCGCATCCCCCTCTTTTCCCATATACCCCAATACCCCTTCTACAGTCCCCCACAGCTTTCCAGAGCCCCATAGCCCCCCTAGAGACACAATTAAGCTCCTTAAAGCCCCACACACCCATACAGCCACCCTAGCCTCATATTTTCCAACAACCCCCGCAAAGCCCTATATCCCCCTACGGCCCCCACTGAAGCCCCAGATAGCCCCACAACCCTCCCGATAGCCCCCACAGACCACTACAGCCCCATATCCCCCAATATCCACCCCTGTAACCCACTACAGCCCCCTGTCGCCCCAAAGCCCTACCCTATACCCCATACACTCCCATTTCTCCCTCTGGCCTCCCCATGGCCCCTCACACCCTCCCTGGATTCCCAACACAGCCCCCTACAGCCCCATCTCCTCCTACAACCCACGCACAGCCCTACATCCCTCTATAGCAACCCCTGTGGGCCCCACATCCCTCCATCCCCCTCTATTCCCAAAACACACCAATATCCCCTCATCCCTCGAGATCCCCACACAGCACATTACAGACCCATATCCTCCCACATCCCCCAAGAGCCCCCAAAGCCCCTCAGCTCTTACACTGCCACCACATCTCCCCCACTGCCCCTACACCCACAGACCACCTCAGCCCCGGGAGGCACCTCAACAAGCACTGGAGGCTCGGGGGGGCCCGGCCCCTGTGAGGGCAGCAGCGCTAGCGGTGGTGGGGGCCCCGACTCCTTCAGCCGCCCCAAATCCCCGCATCCCACGGCGAAGGGGACGGCCACGGGCTGCCGTCTGAGGGGACAGCTGGGCGATTCCAAGCCGGTTGCCAACGGCGCGCTCTGCCCCTCAGCCAATTGGAGCCGGCGGCGCTTCTGCTGACCAATCAGAGACAAGGGGAGGGCCAGAAATGCCGTTGACCAATGAGAGGCCAGCAGGGGCGGGTCAGAGCTGCTGCTGACCAATCAGAGCCAGCAGGGGCGGGATGGAGCTGACAATCACCAATGAGAGTCCACCAGGGGTGGGTCAGAGCTGCTGCTGACCAATCAGAGGCTGGCATGGGTCAGAGCTGCCGCTGACCAATGACAGGCTGGACGGGAGTGAAATGGAGCTGCTGTTGACCAATGAGAAACCAACGGAGGCGGGATGGAGATGCCGCTGACCAATGAGAAGCAAGCGGGAGTGGGACGGAGCTCCCGGTGACCAATAAGAGGCCGGCACGGCCCATCGCTGAGATGGGAGCAGAGTGGAGACCTTGCAAAGCAGGGCTGCAAGGCTGCAATACGTGGTGGTGGGACAGCCTTGGGCTTCTGCGTTTGCATTCATCCCACGTTTCCCATCTCTGCCTTGCAGCTCTGCTGGTGCTGGAAGTGGACGGTATTGCAGTATGAATGAAGGAGCAGCTGCTGATGGGAGGCAGGAAGTCCAGGCTCATGAACGCTGAGGCATCTGCCAGTACGGCACCAGAGGAGGCAGTAGTGACGCTGGGGGGCAGTTGCAGAAGAAGATGAGGAGTTCCCCAGCAGGAAGCCACAAACCCGGCAGGAACCTGCAGGGGAATCGCAGCATGTGTGGGTGCCCAGGAGGAAATGCAGCCCCAGCGTCTGAGCAGCGCCTGGCCATGGAGTGCTGCGGCCCAAGAACAGCGCTATTCTGCCCTTGCCGAGATGGCTTTCCAAGGAGGACTTGTCTGTGGGGGTCAAGGAGGTTATTCGGGTTATGTGGGCTCGTTGGGGTCTGTCCTCACAAAAAGCAGAGGGCTGGCTCATCCAAAAGCTTGGTGATTGCTTGGAAGCCCAAACCCTTCTGGCCTGCTATTAACCCCATTGACCCCACTGACCCCACTGACGCCTTTGACCCAGTGACCCCAGTGACCTCACATGAATCCCATAACCCCCCTGTCCCCAATGATCTAAATGATCCCACATGTACCCAATGACCCCAAGGACCCCAGTGACCCCATTGACCCCACCAATGCCCATGTTTCTAATGATATACCCGTGACCCCATATGACCCCAACAACACATTTACCCCACTGACCCCATTAACCCCACATGACCCCATTGACCCCAGTAACCCCATTGACACCACAGACCCCATTAATCCCACATGTCCCCCATTGACCTCAATGACCCCAATAACCCCAATGACCCAATTGTCTCCAATAACCCCCACTGACCCCATTAACCCCATTCACTCCATTGACCCCATTGATCCCAATGACTTCACTGACACCAATGTCCTCAATGACCCCCATTGACCCCAGTGACCCCTACTGACCCAAGTGACCATATTGAACCCAATGACCCCCTATGACCCCATTGACTCCAATGTCCCCATAGACCCCATAGACCCATTGTCTCCAATGACCCCAGTCTGGATGCAGCCTGGGGGAAACGACTCCTGCTTCCAGTCATGCAGCGCCTGAGCGAGAGGGTGACCCAGCCTGGCTACACAATTATCGTGTGTATTTCTCTCTTCTGATGCTTCACAGAACCCCATTGGGTGAGCCTCCTGTTGGTTTCTTCAAATTTGGTACCAATCCTGGGGACCAAAACGATAGCCTGAAAGGCTGGAACCAGTCCAGGGACGTAAAACCACAGCCCCAGCTAGAGAGGCCAGAAGCAGCCAAGGGCCTAAGGCCACAGACACAGGCGGGGAGCCCAGCACTGGCCCTGGGACTTAAAGCCACAGCCGGAGAGGCTGACATCAGCCCTGGGACTCAAAGCCCCAAACACAGATGCTGGCACAGGCCCTGGGTTTCGTTTTCTACGGGTTCCCCTGGGACTCCATTGACCACTCGGAGGCCATACTGGTCTTGACTGGTTTTTATTGGGCTGCACAAGAGTCATCTTCACTTCTCCATTATTCAAATAACCCCACTGGGTGACCCTGGTGGTGATTTCCTAAGATGTGGATCAGGGAGTCGTCCATTTCATTCGCTTATGATGAAAGCACGGAAGCGATGCGGGCACTCGCTGAGGTCACAATCACTGCTGGGGTGGCAGCGTTTCCGCCACAGCTGGTGAGCAGAGCTGGTGCTCTGGTGAGCGTGCTGCACACCGAGGCTGAGCTCTGGGCCTTCCGTGGAACAGATCACCCTGTGAGAGCCCGTCAGAAGCACCGCGTGTGCACTCGTCGGTACTCTCTGCAGGGTTCCTGTCCCAAGGGAGATTTTGGGATCGAGGCAGTCGCAGGAAGAGGGAAGCCAGCTCTTTGCAAGGGCCGGGGAAGTTCCTGTGCACAGAGGCCTGGGAACTTCAGCTTCCTCTGAGCCTTCAGCGGCCATGTCTCAG
The DNA here is from genome assembly GCF_016699485.2 of Gallus gallus. Classification (NCBI taxonomy): domain Eukaryota; kingdom Metazoa; phylum Chordata; class Aves; order Galliformes; family Phasianidae; genus Gallus; species Gallus gallus. The sequence goes on from NC_052548.1 coordinate 159,737, forward strand.
CAAGGAGATGATCATCGGTTCCAATTGCTGCCGTCTGAGTGGCAAGGTATGGCTGGGCTTCTTCTGCTTGGTTCTTCCTTTCTCTTGCTCTCAAGGGGAAGGGACGGAGCAGGGGGAGCCCTGCTGGTCCTTGGTGACCTCAGTAACCGGTTGCATTCAGCGCTCACTGCTGACAGCCTGGGCTAACATCGCGGACGTGGCTCAGGCCGTCTTTTCCCTTAGTGATAGTTAGTGTCTCAGCACTCTGATATCCCCTCTCTGGCACGATCTGGAACCTCTCTGCAAGCCTTGGCTGCCCGTTCCCACCACCGTTTCTTCCTTTCTCTCTTCAGAAGCGGCGCGGCGCGGTTCCCCGCGGTTGGGAGCAGCAGCCAGCAGGCTGCCAGAGATCCGACCGCGCCTTCCAGCGCACAGAGGGACGCAACAGGGACGGACGGTCCTTCATGCCATACAGAAGTGAGTTTCTTCAGCCCTCTGTCGTGAAGTGTGGAGGAATGAATTTTGAGTATTCCTTCTGGGCGGGTGCAGCGCTGCAGGGGATGTCAAGTGAGCATCCATTTGGAGTGCAGGAAGGAGCAGTGAGAAGTGAACTATCAATCAGTTTGTGTTTGGGCTGTCCAAGTAGCCTCTTTCTGTTTTCTGGGGGGACGTGGGCATACTGGGCAGTACTTCTGCTGCCTGCTGGTGTCTGTGAAATCAACACACCATCTGTTGTTGTAGGGATGGAGCCTGCGCGTCCATGGAGTGGTGCTGGGCAAGGCTGGAAACGCAAAGCCTCCGCAGGTAAGAAGCTCTTGCGAGCTGTGCTGACTGCAGAAGCGGCATAATGTTGTAGCAGCAGAAAGGCAAGCTGAAGAAACTGCTCTTGAAGGACCAGAAGATTGTGGTTGGCTGTGCTCAAATCTTCCGCCACAGAGATGCTCTTCATGTCTTTCTTGTCTCCTTTCTGCCAGAAGCTGATGCGAGCGGCCTTCCAGCAAAGCGCAGCCTTGCAGAAAGGCAAGGCAGAAGCGCCCAGTGTGGCACAGCACCCAAGAGAGGTACAGACACACAGCAGGCACCTGGGTTTGGTGCACTGTCTCTCTAGTGAAGGCTTTCTGTCCGTCCTTTCCTGGGACTGTGGCCGTTGTGTGTTGGTTCTGGTCTTAATCCCTGGCATGTACAGTTAGCATTCCTGTGCTGATTAGAAATGTGAACCCACAGTTCAGCCGAGATCCTATGATCCATGACCGTGAGCACTCGAGATGAGATGTCCCAGGATTGTGACCCGTTTTGCTGACTGAAAGTAGTGTTGGGCTCTCATTAAATCTCCTTGTTTTTGCCTTTCTTAACAGAGATTGGTGCTGAGCCAAATGCCAAAATCTATGTCAAAGTGGTCCAGCAGGTCCATACTGAGAGAGCTTCTCAACAGAGCAGCAGCTCAAGCTCCTCTGCAGGCTGGAGGTCCTCCTAGAAGAGCAGGTCCCAGCACAGGGGGAAGACCTTCCCCTGCCGTGTGCCCCCGCTCTGTCTCCAACACCCAGGCTGGATGTAAACGCAAGGCCTTGGAGGAAGGGAAACCAACAGCAGTGCAGCTGCCTTCCAATAAGAGAGTGAGGGGGCCGAGTGGAGACTGTGTGCCGGCTCCAGCAGCACACCCTGGGCCTGCTGCTGCTCGGAGCTCCAAGCAAAGAGGTGAGAAGGTGCTGTGGTACCCGCCGTGCTGAGGCGCTTCCCTGTGCGAGCACACTGAGTTTGCTTAGGGTTGGCTTTGCTTTTTCCTTCTCCATGGAGGGGAAAAGAGTGGAAGGCTACAAAGTCCAAAGGCAGTGAGGTGCCAGAACGTGTAACCCTGTCTCTTCCCGTTAACTCTATGGCAGTCTTCTGCACGCCTCCTGGAAATGTCATTCACTGGGAGGCTTCCTAGTCCCATTTCCTCTGTCTTTTTGCTGCCTTCTGCTTGTACGGCACCCATGTTTCTGCCATTTCACTGTAGACAAAATGCATTCATCTATTTTTCTTGCCTTACAGAAAGAAGACGACAACGAAAAGAGAGGAGAGTGGAGCTGAAGAAGGCTGCCCTCAGAGCTGCCGCTGCACGTGCAGAGGTGAGTCCTTGGTGAACACAGACACGGCTCTTGTTGTTCTCAGGGCCTCTGTCTGTCACACATGAAAGGAAGAGACTGTAAAATCCCGAGGGAAGTGGTGTCCTGTTTCTACCCTCGCTCCGTTTCTTCCCAGGCCTCCGCAGTGGACAGCCTTGTGGAGATGATGCAGAAGCTGCAGCTGAAGGACTGAGAGGAGGAGCGTCAGCAGGCAGCAGCTTCTGCAGTGCGCGGCGTTACAGGGCAGTGCTGAGTGCCGCCCAACTCGGCACTCCACCTTCAAACGTAGTCAATAAAAACCAGTCAAATTTATAGATTCACAGAGAGCGCACGGCCTGATTTGTCCAGCGGCACTCGGAGAGCTGCTGCACCACCTCCTCGTTATTGGTCTCGCGGCGCTCGCTCAGAACTGCCACAGCTCCGTCAGTGAATGCTGCCGTCCAGTGATGCAACGGAGGCAGCAGTCCTTTGCACTGCCCACAGACAGACTGTCTGCAAAGCACGTGCAAAGAGCTGCAGGGAACACAGCCTGGCCATGAGCGTGCTAACTTGGAGAGCAACGCTGTGGAGATTGCGGAGTTTCCCAGGGCAGCACTGAGCGTTTTTTGCTGTGATGGCGGGTGTACAATGAGCAAAGTTCAGCAAAAGGACGGCGTTTTCTGAGAAAAAAATGACAGGCTGTTGGTCCAGAGCAGCATCTCTGCAGCTTAGGACCACCAGGCTGCCATCCCAGCACTGTTCTGCTTGCAGGCAGCGCTCCATGTTGTGGCACTCAGAGGGCGTCCCTCTGCCGTGCAGCCCTCCCCAGTGCCTGCCTGCCTGTCACTGCTCCAGATGGGATGGAGCTGTTTCCTTTGCAGTGCCTGCTATCTTTTCACATGCGTGCACCCCATCCCTCTGCACACCCACGAGCACGAAGACTCGAGCACTGCTCCAGCCTTGCACACTGCCATGTGCATGCACACAGATGCAAAACTTTCACCTGCAAGCACTGTGCACACAGCCAAGCGCAATGCACGCTCTGATGTTCAGCCCCACCTCTGCACAACCCCGTATGCACGCATACCTGCACTCACAGCTCGAGGACAAAATGCTGCTGGCACGGCACAGCCAACACGCAGGCGGTGGGCAACGTCAGGAGGAAAGGCCCCCCTTTACGCTCATTCATTCTCCTCTCTTGAATGAACGCATTGGTGCACAGCTGGAGCCCCATCCTGAGATGTGGATTGCTGCGGGGTTCCTCGTTGGTGGGCTATGGGGATCCTGGGATGGTAATGGGGGTCCTGTCACGGACTGTGGGACTCTGAGATCCCAGGAGAGGACTGAGGGGGTAAGGGAGGTGTGAGGAAGAAAACAAGGGGTTTCAGCGGGAGCTCAGAGGGGGATGTGGGCTGCTGCTGGGGACTGCAGGAGCCTGTGATGGCCCAGCTTGTCTGTAGGGGAGATGTACTGAGTCTGAGAAGGTCCTTGAGGAGCTATAGGGCTCTCTGGGGGTGTGTTTGGTGGATATAGGGACATTAAGGGATGTGGGAACACAGGCTGCAGGAGCAGAATGCTGTTCAGGAGAAGACAAGACGTGGGCTGCAGGTGGGACACAGGGGCATGGGGTAGTATGGGGACATAGAGAGTATGGGAGGATGTGGGGAGTGGTTTGAGGTAAAAAGAGGAAGGGGGCAGAGTTTGCAGTGGTTTCATTTCATCCTGAGAGGGGACTGGGTGTCCCTGTGGCCCAAAGGTGGGGCCCTGAGCCGTAACCCCACATGAGCCATAAACCAAGATGACCTCATCGCCCTCTATGTGCGTGACCCCATGGCTGCACGTGACCCACAGCCCTGATGGGAACCATATCCCCCACATGATCCTGTGACTCCCTGACTCTGCCTGCCCCCATCACGCTATGACCCGACGCCATGTGGCCCATAACTCTGGGATCCCTGCCCCCACCTCACCCCGACCATACCACCCATGTGATCCGTAACTCCATGTCACCCCATCTGACCCTACCATCCAATCTGACCCTATCACTGTGATTCGAAACCCCATCTAAACCCATAGCCACACATAACCCCGTAACTCTGTGACCCTGCAGGACCCCCATGTGACCCACGACCCCATGTCCTCACCTGATGTTGCCATAGAAACAGCATGTTTTCATGCCATAGAAACAGCATGTCACCTCATGTGGACGTAGAACCAGCTGCGTGTGGGGAAAAGGCATCTCCTTCTCGGGGTGAGGCTGCCCCACAGCTGCCCCAAAGAAGCCATGGGGAGGGCTGCAGCCATACGCCTCAGTTTGGAGAGCTGGGAATTGGCCAAAGGGGCCAGGAGAAGGACATGAATGCTTCTGTAGGGAAATACCTGTCCCAGGGTTTGGTGGGTTGGTAGCTTCTGTTTCTGTAAGTGCATGAGAACAGAACAAACTGATCCCACTGAGACCGGGGAAGGGACTGGAGCTTGGCTTGAACCAAGAACGGAGCAGGGATGGACTGAAGCAAATCAACTCTTTCATGGGACAGTGGCAGAAGAAACCCAAGTCAGCTGCAGAACAAACAACACAACCCCTTACAAAAGGGCGTCCCAGACTGGGGCCGTTGCAGCAGTAGGGGCAGTGCCTCTTGGAAGGCATCTCGCGGTGGGGAAGAAACTGCTCCAACATCATGCACTTGCAGCAGCTGCTGCAACGACCCCGAGAAATGGGCAGAGCACTCTGAGGGCAGCGCAGCACGAGGAAAAGGAATGCACGGTGGTGCAGAACGAGCGCAGAAGGATGGGGAGCAGCAGCGGTGGGATCCCCCTTTGGCACGGCTACCCACCGCTACGGGACTGCAACAAGGAGCTGCACCCTGCCGTGGTCAGCATGGCTCTGTGTGCCAGCTGTGTGCTGCTGGAAAGCACCCGAGCGGTTACGGGTGGGAGAGTGGCAGAGGAAATCATCCGAACATCTGCAGGGATAGCACAAGGCAGGCTCAGTGTGACGGCTGTGTCATCGTGCAGCAGACAGATGCTGAGCAGAGCACAGCAGGGCCAGGACGTTCTGACCAGGGGGAGGTGGAGAGTGCACACGAGATAAGGCACAGCTGCAGGACGGAGCATGAGACCCAGCACGTGCAACAGCTGCAAGAAATCCTGCCTGCCTGTCTGCATAGAAAAGCACACAATCAGCCCGAAAGGAACACGTTGGCCATAGACGACACCTGGAAAAACTGCACAGCGGATGCGTGGTGGAGACTGTGAGCCTGCAGTGCCCAGCCAAGGGGGAACAGGAGAGCAGTGGGTGCCATGGGAGGAGAGCTACAGGAGCAGAAGGAGCTCACAGAGGAGAGTGCAGTAACGCCACAGCAATCAGGAATGAGCTTTGCTGCTGCACTGAGAGCTGTGCCTGGTGGAACATCAGGGATGTGAGCGTTTCTCGCACACCCCACTGGCACTTGGGTTGATGTGCTGGGATGTAGGGAAGCCTTATGGTGTTGTGGGGCAGCTAAAGGACGCCTATGGGAGGGCTTCAGGAGCACTTTGGGGCAGCTTTGGAGCAGAGCCACACCTGGGAGCTGCCTTTACCCAACACACTGCTGCTGGTGGAACTGCTGCTGGCCACGGGCTGCGGGCAGTGATGGGGCTGCTCTGGGGCAGCTCTACGATGGCTCTGGGGCTGCTCTGGGCAGCTATGGGATACACGCATGGAGCCTCTTCCTTACCCCCAACAAACCCCTCGACCTCCATTTGGCCCCCCAAGATGAGGGCAAGATGAGCGTCAGAGGAATTATTCAGGCTGCTGACCTACAGTGGCCCCAGAGCCACCTTATAGTACCCCCTGAACAAGCCAGGAACAGACCCATCCCTGCCCACAGCCTCATATGGGGTTATGGTGCTCACAGGGTTATGGGATCATGTGGAGCCTCGGGGTCACGCGGAGTAGTATGTGGTACTGGGCTCATGTGGGGTTATGGATCAGGGCTCCACCTTTGGGCTGCAGGGAACCCCAATCCCCTCTCAGGAAGAAATCAATGAATGCACTCCAGCACTACTCCACATCCTCCAGTTCTGACCCCAAACCGCTCCCCACGAGCCCCCAGACCCCCCACGTACCCATGCCACCTGACGTCCCCGCACCCACAAGTCCCACCTGTACCTCACACCTTGCCTTCTCCTGTGAAGCACTCTGCTCCTGTAGGCTGTGGTCCACATCCCCTTATCCTCCCCAAATCCTCCCATGTTCTGATCCGTGTTCCCCAGTATCCCCAGTACCACCCACTTCACTTTCTGAGACCCACATCTGTGCCCTACACCTTCTCCAGCTCCTCATTCCTCACCTGCAGAAGCCAGCCCTGCCACAGCACTGTGAGGTTGTACGGGATCTGGAGGCAGGTCGGGGGGAGGAGAGGCCAAAGGTGGGCTATGGGGGTCCTGGGATGGTGATGGGGGTCCTGTCAGGGAACATGGGGGTTAGTGAGTTCCCAGGGAGGATCTTGGAGGTGTAAAGGAGGTCTGAGGGAGGAAATAGAAGGATTCCGTGGAAGCCCAGTGGGGGACATGGGGTGCTGCTGGGGACTGTGGGGCTCCATGTGGCTATGGGCCAGCTATGGGGGAGGTGTACTGCGTCTGAGGGGGTCCTTGAGGGGCTCCAGGGCTCTGTGGGGGGCTACAGGGTGTCTCTAGGGGTCTTGCTGGGAAACACTGGGAGGGATATATGGGCTCTGAGGGAATGATGGGTGGGCTGTCATGAGAAAGGAAAGGGCAGCCTTGTGGAAAGCAAGGGGACAGCTGGGGGAAGAACAGGGGAACGTCCCAGCAACGGACTTCTTCTTTCACATCCACATCTTCTGCTTCCCTACTGAGCTGCAAAGCTGCCAGAGGAGCTGCAGTACCGCTGCCCGACTCCTGCCTGTGTCAGAAAGAGCTGCACGTGAGCAGAGTGCAATTGCCATTCTAAAGCCAACTCCATCACTGCAGTCACAAAACCACAACCTTCAGTATCTGCTACAGGCAGACGACCATGCCCTTGCACAGGAACCATTCCTACAGAGCAAGGGAAGTCCTTCACTGCCTCAGGACGTGAGGAACACAGGAAGGGCCCCAAAGCCTTCAGCACATGACATGGAGCCACCAAAGTTGGCAGCTAAACACACCTTCTCCTTCAAGAATGAGCAAGACCAATCAATGCACCCTGCTGCTGCAGAGGGCTGCGCTGCATCTCCTGGTGCCACCCTTGGGCTGTCATCGCGCTGCCCACCCACAGCGCACTTTGAAGCGCCGCAGCCTTGCAAGAAAGAACAGAGAGCAAGGAGCTCTGCCGTGCACTTGCTGTGAGAACACAGAGAGGAGCCGTACAGCCCTTGCTCTCAGCACACACACCTCTTCTCTTACCAGCCGTTCATTCCTGCACAGCGCTGCTCAAACCCCTCCTCCATCTCTCCCTTCACAACGCCATACGCAGCCTCTCCCCAGCGACGAGCTCTGGGCTCTTTCATGCCTGTGCCATCATCTGGGGCCTGCAGAACAAACCTGGGAGTTCAGAGGTTTGATTAGAATCGCTGCTACCGTGCAGGGAGGGAGGGCTGAGATGCACAGCGTCCTCACCTGCTGGATGTTGGAAGGGGAGGTTCAGCAGCAGCTCGACTCGCGATGATCAAGTCCTCCAAAAGCCGCCTTCTTTCTTTCGGATCAGCAGAATGGAGACTGAAACCTTTTCAAAAGGCATTATGAAACATGATTAGATTATTAAACATAATCATTAAACATAAACAGATTACCTCAAGCCCAAGGAGAAAACACGTTTCAGATTGAAGACCACAAAAGCATCATATTCTATTCCAAGACAACTTCAGTTCCAGTTTCAATTACATGACTAGCATTTCACCCTCCCTGCTGTGGAAAGGGGGGAAAGAAGGAAGGGAGAGCCTTCTAGCCCCACATCCCTTTAGAGATCACCCTATAGCTCCAGATCATCCTATGGACCCACACAGCCCCTTAGAGGACCACATCCTCCAAACACCCCCTATAGCCTTATATCTCCCTATATCCCCAAATAGCCCACCACAGCCCCTCTGTAACCCCCAAAGGCCCATTTTAGCCTCCCATACCTTCTCCAGCATAACATCCCTCTCTACAGACCCCCCCTGGCCCCCTATCATCCTATACACTCTAACAGCCCGCCACAACCCCCTAAAAATCCACTATTGCCCCATATCTCCCTATATCCCCTCCACAGCCCCCTATAGCCTCCTACCCTACTAGAACCCTCCTACAGACCACCCACAGCTCCCTATAGCCCCATAACCACCTATAAAGCTCCTATAGCCTCCCCATAGAACCATATAGCTTTCCCAATAGCCCCCTACAGCGTCATAATATTCCCCTGCTCCCTACAGCCACATAGCACCCCATGTCCCCTCTACAGCCCTAAGACCCTCCCTACAGTCCCCCAGCCCCTAAAGCCCAATCTCCCCTTATAGCTACCCCACAGACCCACACTGGCCCTAGACTCCCTCCAGAGCCCCCCACACTCTCCCATATCCAGCCTCATATCCCCCTAGAACCCTTCTAGACTCCATATCTCCCCTATATCCCCACAGACACCCTATATCCTCCCTCAGGCCCCCACAATCTCCTACAGCACAACATCCTGCCCTAGAGCCCCCCCCAACCCCTAGCACCCTACAACCCTCCCACATGTTGCCACAAACCCCTAGAGCCACATATCCCCCTCGAACACACCTATAGCCCTTACAGCCCCCTCATAGAACCGTGGAGCTCCTCCCAAAGCCCCCTACAGACCCATATCACCCCTATACCCCCACAGCCCCCTAGAGAACCAAATCCCCCTATATCCCCCATATAGCCCTAAAACACTCCCTAAAGACTCTGCAGCACCCTAGAGCCCCATATCCCCCAATAGCTGCCCACAGATCCCTAGATTCCAACCGCATCCCCCTCTTTTCCCATATACCCCAATACCCCTTCTACAGTCCCCCACAGCTTTCCAGAGCCCCATAGCCCCCCTAGAGACACAATTAAGCTCCTTAAAGCCCCACACACCCATACAGCCACCCTAGCCTCATATTTCTCCAACAACCCCCACACAGCCCTATATCCCCTACTGCAGCCCCACTGAAGCCCCAGATAGCCCCACAATCCCTCCCGATAGCCCCCACAGACCACTACAGCCCCATATCCCCCAATATCCACCCCTGTAACCCACTACAGCCCCCTGTCGCCCCAAAGCACTACCCTATACCCCATACAGTCCCATTTCTCCCTCTGGCCTCCCCATGGCCCCTCACACCCTCCCTGGATTCCCAACACAGCCCCCTACAGCCCCATCTCCTCCTACAACCCACGCACAGCCCTACATCCCTCTATAGCACCCCCTGTGGGCCCCACATCCCTCCATCCCCCTCTATTCCCAAAACACACCGATATCCCCATATCCCTCGAGATCCCCACACAGCACCCTACAGACCCATATCCTCCCACATCC
>NC_052548.1:169497-224374 GCF_016699485.2 Gallus gallus
TCACCTGCTGGATGTTGGAAGAGGAGGTTCAGCAGCAGCTTGACTCGCAATGATTAAGTCCTCCAAAAGCCGCCTTCTTTCTTTCGGATCAGCAGACTGGAGACTGAAACTTTCTCCAAAGACATTATGAAACATGATTAGATTATTAAGCATAATCATTAAAAATAAACACATATCCTAAAGCCCAAGGAGAAAACACGTTTCAGATTGAAGACCACAAAAGCATCATATTCTATTCCAAGAAAACTTCAGCTCCAATTTGAATTACATGACTAGCATTTCACCCTCGCTGCTGTGGAAGTGGGGAAAGGAAGGAAGGGAGAGCCTTCTAGCCCCACATCCCTTTAGAGATCACCCTATAGCTCCAGATCATCCTATGGACCCACACAGCCCCTTAGAGGACCACATCCTCCAAACACCCCCTATAGCCTTATATCTCCCTATATCCCCAAATAGCCCACCACAGCCCCTCTGTAACCCCCAAAGGCCCATTTTAGCCTCCCATACCTTCTCCAGCATAACATCCCTCTCTACAGACCCCCCCTGGCCCCCTATCATCCTATACACTCTAACAGCCCGCCACAACCCCCTAAAAACCCACTATTGCCCCATATCTCCCTATATCCCCTCCACAGCCCCCTATAGCCTCCTACCCTACTAGAACCCTCCTACAGACCACCCACAGTTCCCTAAAGCCCCATAACCACCTATAAAGCTCCTATAGCCTCCCCATAGAACCATATAGCTTTCCCAATAGCCCCCTACAGCGTCATAATATTCCCCTGCTCCCTACAGCCACATAGCACCCCATGTCCCCTCTACAGCCCTAAGACCCTCCCTACAGTCCCCCAGCCCCTAAAGCCCAATCTCCCCTTATAGCTCCCCACAGACCCACACTGGCCCTAGACTCCCTCCAGAGCCCCCCACACTCTCCCATATCCAGCCTCATATCCCCCTAGAACCCTTCTAGACTCCATATCTCCCCTATATCCCCACAGACACCCTATATCCTCCCTCAGGCCCCCACAATCTCCTACAGCACAACATCCTGCCCTAGAGCCCCCCCCAACCCCTAGCACCCTCAACCCTCCCACATGTTGCCACAAACCCCTAAAGCCACATATCCCCCTCGAACACACCTATAGCCCTTACAGACCCCCTCATAGAACCGTGGAGCTCCTCCCAAAGCCCCCTACAGACCCATACCACCCCTATACCCCCACCGCCCCCTAGAGAACCAAATCCCCCTATATCCCCCATATAGCCCTAAAACACTCTGTAAAGACCCTGCAGCACCTTAGAGCCCCATTTCCCCCAATAGCTGCCCACAGATCCCTAGATCCCAACCACAGACCCCTCTTTTCCCATATACCCCGATACCCCTTCTACAGTCCCCCACAGCTTTCCAGAGCTTCATAGCCCACCTAGAGACACAATCTAGCTCCCTAAAGCCCCACACACCCATAGAGCCACCCCTAGATCCAGCCTGATAGTCCCCCCTCATATCCTCCTACAACTCCCACACAGCCCTATATCCCTCTGCAGCCCCCCTATAGCCCCCGATAGCCCCACATCCCTCCCGATAGCCCCCACAGAACACTACAGCCCCATATCCCCCAATATCCACCCCTATAACCCACTACAGCCCCCTGTCGCCCCAAAGCCCTACCCTATACCCCCTACAGTCCCATTTCTCCCTCTGGCCTCCTCATGGCCCCTCACACCCTCCCTGGATTCCCAACACAGCCCCCTACAGCCCCATCTCCTCCTACAACCCACGCACAGCCCTACATCCCTCTATAGCACCCCCTGTGGGCCCCACATCTCCTCCATCCCCCTCTATTCCCAAAACCCACCGATATCCCCATATCCCTCGAGATCCCCACACAGCACCCTACAGCCCCATATCCTCCCACATCCCCCAATAGCCCCCAAAGCCCCTCAGCTCCCACATCCCCACCACATCTCCCCCACTGTCCCTACACCCACAGACCACCTCAGCCCCAGGGGGCACCGTGAGCAGAGCTGGAGGCTCGGGGTTCCAGGCCCTAATGGGGGCAGCAGCGCTACAGCGGTGGGGGCCCCGACTCCTTCAGCCGCCCCAAATCCCCGCATCCCACGGCGAAGGGGACGGCCACGGGCTGCCGTCTGAGGGGACAGCTGGGCGATTCCAAGCCAGTTGCCAACGGCGCGCTCTGCCCCTCAGCCAATTGGAGATGGTGGCGCTGCCGCTCACCAATCAGAGGCCAGGGGCGGGCCAGAAATGCCGTTGACCAATGAGAGGCCAGCAGGGGTGGGATGGAGCTGCTGCTGACCAATGAGAGGCCACCGGGGGTGGCTTAGAGCTGATGCTGACCAATGAGAGCCAGCAGTGGCGGGATGGAACTGCCGATCACCAATGAGAGACCACCGGGGGTGGGTCAGAGCTGCTTCTGACCAATGAGAGGCCAGCAAGGGCGGGATCGAGCTGCCGCTGACCAATGAGAGGCCGGCACGGGCCTGCACCGAGCTGGGAGCAGAGCGGACACCCCCAAAGCAGCGGCAGCGACAGGAAGCGGTTCCAAGAAGCAAAGTATGGCGGCGAGGCGCTGCCGGGAGCAGCAAAAATGCGGTGAGGCTCTCCCTGAAGCACCACAGCGGTTTGTTTGCCCACAGACCACACACGTGTGTGGCCCCGTCCCTGCGTGCAACCACATGCACGCACACACATGCAACCCCATCCCGTTGCACTGCAGTGCACGTGCAAAGACGCGTGCAGCCTCATCTGCAGCTCCACAGGCAGGAGGAGACGGGCCGAGGAGAGCGCTCCCTCGGATGAAAGGCAGTGGGCAGCCATGGCAAAGGCTGAGGCGCTCAGTGAGAGCTTTGCCTCGGTCTTTGCAGGTGGTCGGACCTGCAGCCCGACTTACAGAAGAAGATGAGGAGTTCCCCAGCAGGAAGCCACAAACCCGGCAGGAACCTGCAGGGGAATCGCAGCATGTGTGGGTGCCCAGGAGGAAATGCAGCCCCAGCGTCTGAGCAGCGCCTGGCCATGGAGTGCTGCGGCCCAAGAACAGCGCTATTCTGCCCTTGCCGAGATGGCTTTCCAAGGAGGACTTGTCTGTGGGGGTCAAGGAGGTTATTTGGGTTATGTGGGCTCGTTGGGGTCTGTCCTCACAAAAAGCAGAGGGCTGGCTCATCCAAAAGCTTGGTGATTGCTTGGAAGCCCAAACCCTTCTGGCCTGTGTCATGGTTTTGTAACTTCGCTATTGGTATTCCACATCATAACATCATGGACAAAAGAGAAGAACTACGTATCCCAGAGGACCTCACGGTCACAGAAGGAAGACACATCACGGAAGATACGTCATCTGGTTGCACGCGGTGCTTCTTCACTTTCGCTTGCTGCCGGGAGAGGAGTGGGTGTGCTTTCCAAGCCAGGCGCCTTCATCAAGTTAGGCTTTCGGTTTCGGAAACTCTCTCACTCTCTCTCTCTCTCCCTCTCTATCGCTCTTTCGCTCTCTCTCCCTCATTTCATTTGGTTTATTATACTTACTCCCAATTAGATTGTATTGTATCGTGTCATCTTGCATCCCAACATCATAGTTAGTAAAATAAGTTCTCCTTCTTAGATTGTTGCCACCGCTTCGTTTTTTTCTCGGGAAGTCAGGGGGAAGGGGGGCCCACAAGCCTACTGCCCCCCTGTCACGGGCACAGATCTATCTAGGTAACTCCGTGACAGCCTGCAATAACGCCAATGGCACCACTGACCCCACTGACCCCTTTGACCCAGTGACCCCAGTGACCTCACATGAACCCCATAATCCAACTGACCCCAATGATCCCCATTGACCCCACTGACCCCTTTAACCCAAAGGAGCCTTATAGACCCCAATGACCCCAATAACCCAAATGACCCACACTGACCCCAATAACCCCACTGACTCCAATGACACGAATAACCTTCATTGACCGCAGTGACCCCCCTTGCCCCATTGACGCCAGTGACTCCCATTGACCCTAATGACCCCATTGACTCCAATAACCCCATTAACCGCACTGACCCCCACTAACCCCAATGATACCCATGATCACACATTGGGTGAGCCTCCTGTTGGTTTCTTCAAATTTGGTACCATTCCTGGGGACCAAAACCACAGCCTGAAAGGCTGGCACCAGTCCAGGGGCTTAAAGCCACAGCCCCAGCTAGAGAGGCCAGAAGCAGCCAAGGGCCTAAGGCCACAGACACAGGCGGGGAGCCCAGCACTGGCCCTGGGACTTAAAGCCACAGCCGCAGAGGCTGACATCAGCCCTGGGACTCAAAGCCCAAACACAGATGCTGGCACAGGCCCTGGGTTTCGTTTTCTATGGGTTCCCCTGGGACTCCATTGACCACTCGGAGGGCATACTGGTCTTGACTGGTTTTTATTGGGCTGCACCAGAGACATCTTCACTTCACCATTATTCAGATAACCCCATTGGGTGACCCTGGTGTTGGTTTCCTAAGACGTGGATCAGGGAGTCCCCCATTTCCTTCGCTTATGATGAAAGCACAGAAGCGATGCGGGCACTCGCTGAGGTCACAATCACTGCTGGGCTGGCAGTGTTTCCGCCACAGCTGGTGAGCAGAGCTGGTGCTCTGGTGAGCGTGCTGCACACCGAGGCTGAGCTCTGGGCCTTCCGTGGAACAGATCATCCTGTGAGAGCCCGTCAGAAGCACCGCGTGTGCACTCGTCGGTACTCTCTGCAGGGTTCCTGTCCCAAGGGAGATTTTGGGATCGAGGCAGTCGCAGGAAGAGGGAAGCCAGCTCTTTGCAAGGGCCGGGGAAGTTCCTGTGCACAGAGGCCTGGGAACTTCATCATCCTCTGAGCCTTCAGCGGCCATGTCTCAGCACGGAGACGACCGCGGTTCCAATTGCTACCGTCTGAGTGGCAAGGTATGGCTGGGCTTCTTCTGCTTGGTTCTTCCTTTCTCTTTTTTTCATGGGGAAGGGACGGAGCAGGGGGAGCCCTGCTGGTCCTTGGTGACCTCAGGAACCGGTTGCATTCAGCGCTCACTGCTGACAGCCTGGGCTAACAACGCGGACGTGGCTCAGGCCGTCTTTTCCCTTAGTGATAATCAGTGTCTCAGCACTCTGATATCCCCTCTCTGGCACGATCTGGAACCTCTCTGCAAGCCTTGGCTGCCCGTTCCCACCACCGTTTCTTCCTTTCTCTCTTCAGAAGCGGCGCGGCGCGGTTCCCCGCGGTTGGGAGCAGCAGCCAGCAGGCTGCCAGAGATCCGACCGCGCCTTCCAGCGCACAGAGGGACGCAACAGGGACGGACGGTCCTTCATGCCATACAGAAGTGAGTTTCTTCGGCCCTCTGTCATGAAGTGTGGAGGAATGAATTTTGAGTATTCGTTCTGGGCGGGTGCAGCGCTTCAGGGGATGTCAAATGAGCATGCATTTGGAGTGCAGGAAGGAGCAGTGAGAAGTGAACTATCAATCAGTTTGTGTTTGGGCTGTCAAGTAGCCTCTTTCTGTTTTCTGGGGGGACGTGGGCATACTGGGCAGTACTTCTGCTGCCTGCTGGTGTCTGTGAAGTCAACACACCATCTGTTGTTGTAGGGATGGAGCCTGCGCGCCCATGGAGTGGTGCTGGGCAAGGCTGGAAACGCAAAGCCTCCGCAGGTAAGAAGCTCTTGTGAGCTGTGCTGTGGGCAAGTGCCTCTAAACAGGGCAGCATGGATGGCAGAGTGTGCGATGGAGGGGAGAGGAAAGGGCACTGCAGATCCGTGCTGACTGCAGAGTTGGCATAATGTTGTAGCAGCAGAAAGGCAAGCTGAAGAAACTGCTCTTGCAGACCAGAAGTTTGTGGTTGGCTGTGCTCAAATCTTCCGCCACAGAGATGCTCTTCATGTCTTTCTTGTCTCCTTTCTGCCAGAAGCTGATGCGAGCGGCCTTCCAGCAAAGCGCAGCCTTGCAGAAAGGCAAGGCAGAAGCGCCCAGTGTGGCACAGCACCCAAGAGAGGTACAGACACACAGCAGGCACCTGGGCTTGGTGCACTGTCTCTCTAGTGAAACTTTCTGTCCGTCCTTTCCTGGGACTGTGGACGTTGTGTGTTGGTTCTGGTCTTAATCCCTGCATTTACATTTAGTATTCCTGTGATGCTTAGAAATGTGACCCCACAGTTCAGCCGAGATCCTATGATCCATGACCGTGAGCACTCGAGATGAGATGTCCCAGGATTGTGACCCCTTTTGCTGACTGAAAGTAGTGTTGGGCTCTCATTAAATCTCCTTGTTTTTCCTTTCTTAACAGAGATTGGTGCTGAGCCAAATGACAAAATCTATGTCAAAGTGGTCCAGCAGGTCCATACTGAGAGAGCTTCTCAACAGGCAGCAGCTCAAGCTCCTCTGCACGCTGGAGGTCTCCCTAGAAGAGCAGGTCCCAGCACAGGGGGAAGACCTTCCCCTGCCGTGTGCCCCCGCTCTGTCTCCAACACCCAGGCTGGATGTAAACGCAAGGCCTTGGAGGAAGGGAAACCAACAGCAGCTCAGCTGCCTTCCAATAAGAGAGTGAGGGGGCCGAGTGGAGACGGCGTGCCGGCTCCAGCAGCACACCCTGGGCCTGCTGCTGCTCGGAGCTCCAAGCAAAGAGGTGAGAAGGTGCTGTGGTACCCGCCGTGCTGAGGCGCTTCCCTGTGCGAGCACACTGAGTTTGCTTAGGGTTGGCTTTGCTTTTTCCTACTCCTTGGAGGGGAAAAGAGTGGAAGGCTACAAAGTCCAAAGGCAGTGAGGTGCCACAACGTGTAAGCCTGTCTCTTCCCGTTAACTCTATGGCAGTCTTCTGCACGCCTCCTGGAAATGTCATTCACTGGGAGGCTTCCTAGTCCCATTTCCTCCGTCTTTTTGCTGTCTTCTGCTTGTACGGCATCTATGTTTCTGCCGTTTCACTGTAGACAAAATGAATTCATCTCTTTTTCTTGCCTTACAGAAAGAAGACGACAACGAAAAGAGAGGAGAAAGGAGCTGAAGAAGGCTGCCCTCAGAGCTGCTGCTGCACGTGCAGAGGTGAGTCCTTGGTGAACACAGACACGGCTCTTGTTGTTCTCAGGGCCTCCATCTGTCACACATGAAAGGAAGAGACTGTAAAATCCCGAGGGAAGTGGTGTCCTGTTTCTACCCTCGCTCCGTTTCTTCCCAGGCCTCCGCAGTGGACAGCCTTGTGGAGATGATGCAGAAGCTGCAGCTGAAGGACTGAGAGGAGGAGCGTCAGCAGGCAGCAGCTTCTGCAGTGCGCGGCGTTACAGGGCAGCGCTGAGTGCCGCCCATCTCAGCACTCCACCTTCAAACGTAGTCAATAAACACCAGTCAAATTTATAGATTTACAGAGAGCGCACGGCCTGATTTGTCCAGCGGCACTCGGAGAGCTGCTGCACCACCTCCTCGTTATTGGTCTCGCGGCGCTCGCTCAGAACTGCCACAGCTCCGTCAGCGAATGCTGCCGTCCAGTGATGCAACGGAGGCAGCAGTCCTTTGCACTGCCCACAGACAGACTGTCTGCAAAGCACGTGCAAAGAGCTGCAGGGAACACAGCCTGGCCACGAGCGTGCTAACTTGGAGAGCAATGCTGTGGAGATTGCCGAGTTTCCCAGGGCAGCACCAAGCATTTTTTCCTTAATGACAAGTATGTAATGAGCAAAGTTCAGCAAAAGGACAGCGTTTTCTGAGAAAAAAATGACAGGCTGTTGGTCCAGAGCAGCATCTCTGCAGCTTAGGACCACCAGGCTGCCATCCCGGCACTGTTCTGCTTGCAGACAGCGCTCCAGGTTGTGGCACTCAGAGGGCGTCCCTCTGCCGTGCAGCCCTCCCCAGTGCCTGCCTGCCTGTCACTGTTGTGGCTGGGATGGAGCTGTTTCCTTTGCAGTGCCTCCCATGGCGCTGTGTTCACATGCGTGCACCCCATCCCTCTGCACACCCACGAGCACGAAGACTCAACCACTGCTCCAGCCTTGCACACTGCCATGTGCATGCACACAGATGCAAAACTTGCACCTGCAAGCACTGTGCACACAGCCAAGCGCAATGCACGCTCTGATGTTCAGCACCATTTCTGCACACCCCCGTATGCACGCATACCTGCACTCACAGCTCGAGGACAAAATGCTGCTGGCACGGCACAGCCAACACGCAGGCGGTGGGCAACATCAGGAGGAAAGGCCCCCCTTTACGCTCATTCATTCTCCTCTCTTTAATGAATGTATTGGTGCACCACGGGAGCCCCATCCTGAGATGTGTTTTGCTGTGGGGTTCCTCGTCGGTGGGATATGGGGATCCTGGGATGGTGATGGGGGTCCTGTCATGGACTGTGGAACTCTGAGGACCCAGGAGAGGACTGAGGGCGTAAGGGAGGTCTGAGGAAGAAAACAAGGGGGTTCAGTGTGAGCTCAGAGGGGGATGTGTGCTGCTGCTGGGGACTGCAGAAGCCTGTGATGGCCCAGCTTCTCTGTGGGGGAAATGTGCTGAGTCTGAGAAGGTCCTTGAGGAGCTATAGGGCTCTCTGGGGGTGTGTTTGGAGGATATAGGGACATTAAGGGATGTGGGAACACAGGCTGCAGGAGCAGAATGCTGTTCAGGAGAAAACAAGACGTGGGCTGCAGGTGGGACACAGGGGCATGGGCTAGTATGGGGACGTAGAGAGTATGGGAGGATGTGGGGAGCGGTTTGAGGTAAAAAGGGGGGTGGGGTGGGCAGAGTTTGCAGTGGTTTCATTTCATCCTGAGAGGGGACTGGGCGTCCCTGTGGCCCAAAGGTGGGGCCCTGAGCCGTTACCCCACATGAGCCATAACCCAAGATGACCTCATCGCCCTGTATGTGCGTGACCCCATGGCTGCACATGACCCACAGCCCTGATGGGAACCATACCCCCACATGACCCTGTGACTCCCTGACTCTTCCTGCCCCCATCATGCTGCGAACTGACGCCATGTGGCCCATAAATCTGGGATCCTTGCCCCCACCTCACCCCGACCATACAACCCATGTGATCCATAACTCCATGTCACCCCATCTGTCCCTACCATCCAATCTGACCCTATCACTGTGATTCAGAACCCCATCTGACCCCATAGCCCCACATCACCCCGTAACTCTGTGACCCTGCAGGACTCCTATGTGACCCATGACCCCACGTCCTCACCCCATGTGGCCATAGAACCAGCTGCATGCTAGGAAAAGGCATCTCCTCCTCAGGGTGGGGCTGCCCCACAGCTGCCCCAGAGAAGCCATGGGGTGGGCTGCAGCCGTACGCCTCAGTTTGGAGAGCTGGGAGCTGGCCAAAGGGGCCAGGAGAAGGACATGAATGCTTCTGTAGGGAAATACCTGTCCCAGGGTTTGGTGGCTTGGTAGCTTCTGTTTCTGTAAGTGGATGAGAACAGAACAAACTGAACCCACTGAGACCGGGGAAGGGATTGGAGCTTTGCTGCTGCGGTGCTGCATGGCCACGAGGGATACCCGAGCCAGGAATGGAGCAGGGATGGACTGAAGCAAATCAACTCCTTCACGGGACAGTGGGAGAAGAAATCCAAGTCAGCTGCAGAACAAACAACACAACTCCTTACAAAAAGGCGTCCCAGACTGGGGCCGTTGCAGCAGTAGGGGCAGTGCTTCTTGGAAGGATCTCGCGGTGGGGAAGAAACTGCTCCAACATCAGCACTTGCAGCAGCTGCTGCAACGACCCCGAGAAATGGGCAGAGCAGCACGAGGAGGAAGGATGGAATGCACGGTGGTGCAGAACGAGCACAGAAGGATGGAGAGCAGCAGCGGGGGGATCCCCCTTTGGCACGGCCACCCACCGCTACGGGACTGCAACAAGAAGCTGCACCCTGCCGTGGTCAGCATGGCTCTGTGTGCCAGCTGTGTGCTGCTGGGAATCACCCGGGCGCTTACGGGTGGGAGAGTGGCAGAGGAAATCATTGATCATCTGCAGGGATAGCACAAGGCAGGCTCAGTGTGACGGCTGTGTCGTCGTTCAGCAGACAGATGCTGAGCAGAGCACAGCAGGGCCAGGACGTTCTGACCAGGGGGAGGTGGAGAGTGCACACGAGATAAGGCACAGCCGCAGGACAGAGCATGAGACCCAGCACGTGCAACAGCTGCAAGAAATCCTGCCTGCCTGTCTGCATAGAAAAGCACACAATCAGCCTGAAAGGAACACGTTGGCCATAGACCTCCTCTGGAAAAACGGCACAGCGGATGCGTGGTGGAGACTGTTAGCCTGCAGTGCCTAGCCAAGGGGGAACAGGAGAGCAGTGGGTGCCATGGGAGGAGAGCTACAGGAGCAGAAGGAGCTCACAGAGGAGAGTGCAGTAACGCCACAGCAATCAGGAATGAGCTTTGCTGCTGCACTGAGAGCTGTGCCTGGTGGAACATCAGGGATGTGAGCGTTTCTCGCACACCCCACTGGCACTTGGGTTGATGTGCTGGGATGTAGGGAAGCCTTATGGTGTTGTGGGGCAGCTAAAGGACGCCTATGGGAGGGCTTCAGGAGCACTTTGGGGCAGCCTTGCAGCAGAGCCACACCTGGGAGCTGCCTTTACCCAACACACTGCTGCTGGTGGAACTGCTGCTGGCCACGGGCTGCGGGCAGTGATGGGGCTGCTCTGGGGCAGCTCTACGATGGCTCTGGGGCTGCTCTGGGCAGCTATGGGATACACGCATGGAGCCTCTTCCTTACCCCCAACAAACCCCTCGACCTCCATTTGGCCCCCCAAGATGAGGGCAAGATGAACGTCAGAGGATTATTCAGGCTGCTGACCTACAGTGGCCCCAGAGCCACCTTATAGTACCCCCTGAACAAGCCAGGAACAGACCCATCCCTGCCCACAGCCTCATATGGGGTTACGGTGCTCACAGGGTTATGGGACATGTGGAGCCTCGGGGTCATGTGGAGCTCTATGGGGTTCTGGGCTCATGTGGGGTTATGGATCAGGGCTCCACCTTTGGGCTGCAGGGAACCCCAATCCCCTCTCAGGAAGAAATCAATGAATGCACTCCAGCACTACTCCACATCCTCCGTTCTGACCCCAAACCGCTCCCCACGAGCCCCCAGACCCCCCACGTACCCATGCCACCTGACGTCCCCGCACCCACAAGTCCCACCTGTACCTCACACCTTGCCTTCTCCTGTGAAGCACTCTGCTCCTGTAGGCTGTGGTCCACATCCCCTTATCCTCCCCAAATCCTCCCATGTTCTGATCCGTGTTCCCCAGTATCCCCAGTACCACCCACTTCACTTTCTGAGACCCACATCTGTGCCCTACACCTTCTCCAGCTCCTCATTCCTCACCTGCAGAAGCCAGCCCTACCACAGCACTGTGAGGTTGTATGGGATCTGGAGGCAGGTCGGGGGGAGGAGAGGCCAAAGGTGGGCTATGGGGGTCCTGGGATGGTGATGGGGGTCCTGTCAGGGAACATGGGGGTTAGTGAGTTCCCAGGGAGGATCTTGGAGGTGTAAAGGAGGTCTGAGGGAGGAAATAGAAGGATTCCGTGGAAGCCCAGTGGGGGACATGGGGTGCTGCTGGGGACTGTGGGGCTCCATGTGGCTATGGGCCAGCTATGGGGGAGGTGTACTGCGTCTGAGGGGGTCCTTGAGGGGCTCCAGGGCTCTGTGGGGGGCTACAGGGTGTCTCTAGGGGTCTTGCTGGGAAACACTGGGAGGGATATATGGGCTCTGAGGGAATGATGGGTGGGCTGTCATGAGAAAGGAAAGGGCAGCCTTGTGGAAAGCAAGGGGACAGCTGGGGGAAGAACAGGGGAACGTCCCAGCAACGGACTTCTTCTTTCACATCCACATCTTCTGCTTCCCAGCTGAGCTGCAAAGCTGCCAGAGGAGCTGCAGTACCGCTGCCCGACTCCTGCCTGTGTCAGAAAGAGCTGCACGTGAGCAGAGTGCAATTGCCATTCTAAAGCCAACTCCATCACTGCAGTCACAAAAGCACAACCTTCAGTATCTGCTACAGGCAGACGACCATGCCCTTGCACAGGAACCATTCCTACAGAGCAAGGGAAGTCCTTCACTGCCTCAGGACGTGAGGAACACAGGAAGGGCCCCAAAGCCTTCAGCACATGCCATGGAGCCACCAAAGTTGGCAGCTAAACACACCTTCTCCTTCAAGAATGAGCAAGACCAATCAATGCACCCTGCTGCTGCAGAGGGCTGCGCTGCATCTCCTGGTGCCACCCTTGGGCTGTCATCACGCTGCCCACCCACAGCGCACTTTGAAGCGCCGCAGCCTTGCAAGAAAGAACAGAGAGCAAGGAGCTCTGCCGTGCACTTGCTGTGAGAACACAGAGAGGAGCCGTACAGCCCTTGCTCTCAGCACACACACCTCTTCTCTTACCAGCCGTTCATTCCTGCACAGCGCTGCTCAAACCCCTCCTCCATCTCTCCCTTCACAACGCCATACGCAGCCTCTCCCCAGCGACGAGCTCTGGGCTCTTTCATGCCTGTGCCATCATTGGGACCTGCAGAACAAACCTGGGAGTTCAGAGGTTTGATTAGAATCGCTGCTACCGTGCAGGGAGGGAGGGCTGAGATGCACAGCGTCCTCACCTGCTGGATGTTGGAAGGGGAGGTTCAGCAGCAGCTCGACTCGCCATGATTAAGTCCTCCAAAAGCCGCCTTCTTTCTTTCGGATCAGCAGAATGGAGACTGAAACCTTTTCAAAAGGCATTATGAAACATGATTAGATTATTAAGCATAATCATTAAACATAAACAGATAACCTAAACCCAAGGAGAAAACACGTTTCAGATTGAAGACCACAAAAGCATCATATTCTATTCCAATACAACTTCAGATCCAATTTCATTTTCATGACTAGCATTTCACCCTCCCTGCTGTGGAAGGGGGAACGGGCGGGGGAGCCTTCTGGCCCCACATCCCCTTATAGCCCACCCTATAGTCCCATATCACCCTGTGGCCCCACACAGTCACTTATAGAACCATATCCCCCATACACCTCCTATAGGCCCATATCTCCCTCTATTCCCCCATCAGCTCCCTCAGCCCCCCGACGTCCCCCCCACAACTCCCTCGAGCATAACATCCCTCTCTAGAGACCCTCCCCAGACCCCTATCATCCTATGCCCTCCCACAGCCTGCCACAACCCTCTCTAGCCCCAGATCCCCCTATAAACCCACTATCGCCCCATAACTCCCTGGATCCCACCACAACCCCCTTGAGCCCCATATCCCACAAGAACCCTCCTATAGTCCACCCACAGACTCCTCGAGCCCGATAACCCCATATATCCCTCCTAGAGCCCACCTACTGCCCTCTATACACACATATCCCCCTATAATCCTCCTAGAGCCCACTCAGTGCCCCCTACAGCCTCCGCACAGAACTCCATAGCTCCCCCTGTAGCCCCCTACAGCCCCATATCCTTCTATCTTCCCCATAGAGCCCTCAAACCCTCCCTACAGCCCCCCCAGCTCCCTACAGCCCCATAAATCCCTACAGCCCCCCACAGACACACATCGACCCTATAGCCACTCCCAGAGACCTCCACAGCCCTCTAGATCCTCCCCATAGCCCCCTTTTATCCCATATCTCCCTAGACCCCTTCTATAGTCCCCCACAGCTTTCTAGAGCCACAATAAAGCCCCCAAGAGCCCCACATACCCCTATCTCCAGCCCTAGAAACCCCCTAGCTCCTTACAGTCCTATATCCTCCTATAAGCCCTGCACAGCTCTCAATCCCTCTATGGACCCCTAAAGCCCCCCACAGCCTTACATTCCTTTATATTCCACTCAAAGCTACCTACAGCACCATATTCCCTGTAGCGCCTCACAGCCCTCTACAGCCCCATATCCCCCCCAATAGCCACCACTACAGCCCCCTCAGCTCACACATCCGCACCACATCTCCCCCACTGCCATTACACCCACAGATGACCACAGCCCCGGGTGGCACCGTAAGCAGCCCTGGAGGCTCGGGGGGGCCCGGCCCCAATGCGGGCAGCAGCACTGCAGCGGTGGGGCCCTGACTCCTTCAGTCGGCCCAAATCCCCGCTTCCCACAGCGGAGGGGACGGCCACGGGCTGCCATCCGTTCACATCCCCTTATAGCTCACCCTGTAGCTCCAGATCATCCTATGGACCCACACAGCCCCTTACAGAACCACATCCTCCATACACCCTAAGATAGCCCCATATCTCCCTATATCCCCAAATAGCCCGCCACTACCCCCCTATAACCTTCACAGGCCCTTTTAGCCCCCCATACCTTTTCCAGCATAACATCCCTCTCTAGAGACCCTCCCCGGCCCCCTTTCATCCTATACCTTCCCACAGCCTGCCACAACCCCCTAAAAATTCACTATTGCCCCATATCTCCCTATATCCCCTCCACGGACCCCTATAGCCTCCTACCCTGCTAGAACCCTCCTATAGCCCACCCACAGCCCTCTATAGCCCCATAACCACCCATAAACCCCCTATAGCCCTGCCACTGCGCCTTATAGACTCCCCATAGAACCATATTGCTCCCACAATAGCCCCCTTCAGCCCCATATTATTCCCCAGCTCCCTGCAGCCACATAGCACTCCATATCCCCCCTACAGCCCTAAAGCCCTCTCTACAGTCCCCCAGCCCCCTAAAACCTTATCTCCCCTTACATCACCCCACAGACCCACACTGACCCTAGACCCCCTACAGAGACCCCCCAGTCTCCCATATCCAACCTCATATCCCCCCAGAACCCTTCTAGACTCCATATCTCCTCTATATCCCCACAGACACCCTATATCCTCCCTCAGGCCCCCACCATCTCCTACAGCACAACATCCTTCCCTAGAGCCCCCCCCAACCCCCAGCACCCTCAATGTTCCCACGTTGCCACAAACCCCCAGAGCCACATATCCCCCTCGAACACACCTATAGCCCTTACAGCCCCCTCATAGAACCGTGGAGCTCCTCCCAAAGCCCCCTACAGACCCATATCACCCCTATACCCCCACAGCCCCCTAGAGAACCAAGTCCCCCTATATCCCCCATATAGCTCTAAAACACTCTGTAAAGACCCTGCAGCACCCTAGAGCCCCATATCCCCCAATAGCTGCCCACAGATCCCTAGATCCCAACCACAGCCCTCTCTTTTCCCATATACCCCAATACCCCTTCTACAGTCCCCCACAGCTTTCCAGAGCTTCATAGCCCACCTAGAGACACAGTTTAGCTCCATAAAGCCCCACACACCCATACAGCCACCATAGTTTCATATTTTCCAGCAACCCCCGCACAGCCCTATATCCCTCTACGGCCCCCACTAAAGCCCCCGATAGCCCCACATCCCTCCCAATAGCCCCCACAGAACACTACAGCCCCATATCCCCCAATATCCACCCCTATAACTCACTACAGCCCCCTGTCGCCCCAAAGCCCTACCCTATACCCCATACAGTCCCATTTCTCCCTCTGGCCTCCCCATGGCCCCTCACACCCTCCCTGTATTCCCAACACAGCCCCCTACAGCCCCATCTCCTCCTACAACTCACTCACAGCCCTACATCCCTCTATAGCACCCCCTGTGGCCCCACATCCCTCCATCCCCCTCTATTCCCAAAACACACCAATATCCCCTCATCCCTCGAGATCCCCACACAGCACATTACAGACCCATATCCTCCCACATCCCCCAAGAGCCCCCAAAGCCCCTCAGCTCTTACACTGCCACCACATCTCCCCCACTGCCCCTACACCCACAGACCACCTCAGCCCCGGGAGGCACCTCAACAAGCACTGGAGGCTCGGGGAGGCCCGGCCCCTGTGAGGGCAGCAGCGCTGAGGTGGTGGGGGCCCCGACTCCTTCAGCCGCCCCAAATCCCCGCATCCCACGGCGAAGGGGA
Organism: Gallus gallus; assembly: GCF_016699485.2. Lineage (NCBI taxonomy): Eukaryota > Metazoa > Chordata > Aves > Galliformes > Phasianidae > Gallus > Gallus gallus. Next base: position 185,375 of record NC_052548.1, read on the forward strand.
CGGCCACGGGCTGCCGTCTGAGGGGACAGCTGGGCGATTTTGAGCCGGTTGCCAACGGCGCGCTCTGTCCCTCAGCCAATTGGAGCCGGCAGCGCTTCTGCTCACCAATCAGAGGCCAGGGGCAGGCCAGAAATGCCATTGACCAATGAGAGGCCAGCAGGGGCGGGATGGAGCTGCTGATCACCAATGAGAGGCTGCCGGGGTTGGGTCAGAGCTGCTGCTTACCAATGAGAGCCAGCAGGGGTGGGATGGAGCTGCCAATCACCAATGAGGGGCAAGAGGGGGTGGGAAAGAGCTGCTGCTGACCAATCAGAGGCCGGCATGGGTCCGAGCTGCCGCTAACCAATGAGAGGCTGGATGGGAGTGGGATGGAGCTGCTGCTGACCATGCAGAGTCCACCGGGAGCGAGACCGAGCTCTCACTCACCAATCAGAGGTCAGCACGGGCCGGCGTTGAGCTGGGAGCAGAGCGGACCCTCCCCCAAAGCAGCGGCAGCAGCGGGAAGGGGCTCCAAGAAGCAAAGAATGATAAATAAGAGGGCTGTGGGGATAGGATGGAGCTGTCGCTGACCAATGAGAGTCCAGAGGGGTGACACAGAGCTGCATCTGACCAATGAGAGGCCAGGAGAAGAAATGACACAATCTTCCCCGCACTGCTCAGTTTGCAGGAGTTGCCAAGTGCTGCTCCTTTTCCTTGTATCCTTCAATTCCAAGTCCACACTTTTCCAAAAGCCAAAGAATACAGCGGTAACCACCTGCAGATAAATGAGCAATTTCAGTATTTATTTCTGACTGTGGAAATTCCTTCAGTTCAGAGGTCACCCTTAATGTACGGTGCCCGTTTTGATTCTGACAGAGGTTGTAGTTGCAGCTGACTTTCCAAGGCTGCAATACGTGGTGGTGGGACAGCCTTGGGCTTCTGCGTTTGCATTCATCCCACATTTCCCATCTCTGCCTTGCAGCTCTGCTGGTGCTGGAAGTGGACGGTATTGCAGTCTGAATGAAGGAGCAGCTGCTGATGGGAGGCAGGAAGTCCAGGCTCATGAACGCTGAGGCATCTGCCAGTATGGCACCAGAGGAAGCAGTAGTGACGTTGGGGGGCAGTCGCAGAAGAAGATGAGGAGTTCCCCAGCAGGAAGCCACAAACCCGGCAGAAACCTGCAGGGGAATCGCAGCATGTGTGGGTGCCCAGGAGGAAATGCAGCCCCAGCGTCTGAGCAGCGCCTGGCCATGGAGTGCTGCGGCCCAAGAACAGCGCTATTCTGCCCTTGCCGAGATGGCTTTCCAAGGAGGACTTGTCTGTGGGGGTCAAGGAGGTTATTCGGGTTATGTGGGCTCGTTGGGGTCTGTCCTCACAAAAAGCAGAGGGCTGGCTCATCCAAAAGCTTGGTGATTGCTTGGAAGCCCAAACCCTTCTGGCCTGCAATAACCCCATTGGCCCCACTGACCCCATTGACCTTTTTGACCCAGTGACCCCAATGACCTTACATGAACTCCATAACCCCACTGACCCCAATGATCCCAATAATCCCACATGGCCCCATTGACCCCAATGACCCTGCATGACCCCACTGACCCCACCGATCCCAAAGTTCCTAATGATACGCATCACCCCATATGAACCCAACAACCCATTAACCCTACTTACCCCATTGACCCCATTAACCTCATATGACCCTATTGACGCCACTGACCCCATTAATCCCAATGTCCCCTTTGACTCCAATAAGCCCCATTGACCACATTAAGCCCATTGACGTCAATGCCCCCATTAAACCCAATAACCCCCATTGACCCAAATGACTCCCATTGCCCCAGTGCCCCCATTGACCCCAATGACTCCCGTTGAAATTAATGACCCCATTAACTCTATTGACTTCAAAGACCCCATTGACCCCAATGACCCCATTGACTCCAATGACACGGTGGACCACAATGACCCCATTGTCCACAATGACCCCATTGACCCCAATGACCCCCATTGACCTCAATGACCCATTTGACTCCAATGACACCCAAGGACGCCATAAACTCTATTGAATACAATGAGTACATCGATGCCAATGACCCCATTGACCCCATTAACTCTATTGACTTCAATGAGTACACTGACACCAATGACCCCATTGACCCCAAAGACCCCTATTGCCAAATTGACCCTAATGACCCCAGTGACTCCAAGGACCCCAGTCTGGAGGCAGCCTAGGGGAAACGTCTCCTGCTTCCAATCATGCAGTGCCTGAGAGAGAGGCTGACCCAGCCTGGCTGCACAAGAGTCATCTTCACTTCTCCATTATTCAAATAACCCCACTGGGTGACCCTGGTGGTGATTTCCTAAGATGTGGATCAGGGAGTCGCCCATTTCCTTCGCTTATGATGAAAGCACGGAAGCGATGCGGGCACTCGCTGAGGTCACAATCACTGCTGGGGTGGCAGCGTTTCCGCCACAGCTGGTGAGCAGAGCTGGTGCTCTGGTGAGCGTGCTGCACACCGAGGCTGAGCTCTGGGCCTTCCGTGGAACAGATCACCCTGTGAGAGCCCGTCAGAAGCACCGCGTGTGCACTCGTCGGTACTCTCTGCAGGGTTCCTGTCCCAAGGGAGATTTTGGGATCGAGGCAGTCGGAGGAAGAGGGAAGCCAGCTCTTTGCAAGGGCCGGGGAAGTTCCTGTGCACAGAGGCCTGGGAACTTCAGCTTCCTCTGAGTTTTCAGCGGCCATGTCTCAGCAAAGAGACGATCATGGTTCCAATTGCTGCCGTCTGAGTGGCAAGGTATGGCTGGGCTTCTTCTGCTTGGTTCTTCCTTTCTCTTGCTCTCAAGGGGAAGGGACGGAGCAGGGGGAGCCCTGCTGGTCCTTGGTGACCTCAGTAACCGGTTGCATTCAGCGCTCACTGCTGACAGCCTGGGCTAACAACGCGGACGTGGCTCAGGCCTGTCTTTTCTGTTAGTGTTAATCAGTGGCTCAGCACTCTGATATCCCCTCTCTGGCACGATCTGGAACCTCTCTGCAAGCCTTGGCTGCCCGTTCCCACCACCGTTTCTTCCTTTCTCTCTTCAGAAGCGGCGCGGCGCGGTTCCCCGCGGTTGGGAGCAGCAGCCAGCAGGCTGCCAGAGATCCCACCGCGCCTTCCTGCGCACTGAGGGACGCAACAGGGACGGACGGTCCTTCATGCCATACAGAAGTGAGTTTCTTCAGCCCTCTGTCGTGAAGTGTGGAGGAATGAATTTTGAGTATTCCTTCTGGGCGGGTGCAGCGCTGCAGGGGATGTCAAGTGAGCATCGATTTGGAGTGCAGGAAGGAGCAGTGAGAAGTGAACTATCAATCGGTTTGTGTTTGGGCTGTCAAAGTAGCCTCTTTCTGTTAGCTGGGGGGACGTGGGCATACTGGGCAGTACTTCTGCTGCCTGCTGGTGTCTGTGAAATCAACACACCATCTGTTGTTGTAGGGATGGAGCCTGCGCGTCCATGGAGTGGTGCTGGGCAAGGCTGGAAACGCAAAGCCTCCGCAGGTAAGAAGCTCTTGCGAGCTGTGCTGACTGTAGAAGTGGCATAATGTTGTAGCCGCAGAAAGGCAAGCTGAAGAAACTGCTCTTGAAGACCAGAAGATTGTTGTTGGCTGTCCTCAAATCCTCCACCACAGAGATGCTCTTCATGTCTGTCTTGTCTCCTTTCTGCCAGAAGCTGATGCGAGCGGCCTTCCAGCAAAGCGCAGCCTTGCAGAAAGGCAAGGCAGAAGCGCCCAGTGTGGCACAGCACCCAAGAGAGGTACAGACACACAGCAGGCACCTGGGTTTGGTGCACTGTCTCTCTAGTGAGGCTTTCTGTCCGTCCTTTCCTGGGACTGTGGAAGTTGTGTGTTGGTTGTCGTCTTAATCCCTGCATTTACATTTAGTATTCCTGTGCTGATTAGAAATGTGACGCCACAGTTCAGCTGAGATCCTATGATCCATGGCCATGAGCCCTCGAGATGAGATGTCCCAGGATTGTGACCCGTTTTGCTGACTGAATGTAGTGTTGGGCTCTCATTAAATCTCCTTGTTTTTGCTTTCTTAACAGAGATTGGTGCTGAGCCAAATGACAAAATCTATGTGAAAGTGGTCCAGCAGGTCCATACTGAGAGAGCTTCGCAACGAACAGCAGCTCAAGCTCCTTTCCAGGCTGGAGGTCCTCTTAGAAGAGCAGGTCCCAGCACAGGGGGAAGACCTTCCCCTGCCGTGTGCCCCCGCTCTGTCTCCAACACCCTGGCTGGATATAAACGCAAGGCCTTGGAAGAAGGGAATCCAACAGCAGCTCAGCAGCCTTCCAATAAGAGAGTGAGGGGGCCGAGTGGAGACAGCGTGCCGGCTCCAGCAGCACACCCTGGGCCTGCTGCAGCGCGGAGCTCCAAGCAAAGAGGTGAGAAGGTGCTGTGGTACCCGCCGTGCTGAAGCGCTTCCCTGTGCGAGCACACTGACTTTGCTTTGCTTTTTCCTTCTCTGTGGAGGGGAAAAGAGTAGAAGGCTGCACAGTCCAAAGGCAGTGAGGTGCCCGAACGTGTAACCCTGTCTCTTCTCGTTAACTCCATGGTGGTCTTCTGCACGTCCCCCTGGAAATGTCATTCACTGGGAGGCTTCCTAGTCCCATTTCCTCCGTCTTTTTGCTGCCTTCTGCTTGTACGGCACCCATGTTTCTGCACTTGTGCTGCTGTTAAAATGTATTAATCTATTTTTCTTGCCTTATAGCAAGAAGACAGCGACAGAAAGAGAGGAGAGTGGAGCTGAAGAAGGCTGCCCTCAGAGCTGCCGCTGCACGTGCCGAGGTGAGTCCTTGGTGAACACAGACACCGCTCTTGTTGTTCTCAGGGCCTCCGTCTGTCACACATGAAAGGAAGAGACTGTAAAATCCCGAGGGAAGTGGTGTCCTGTTTCTACCCTCGCTCCGTTTCTTCCCAGGCCTCCGCAGTGGACAGCCTTGTGGAGATGATGCAGAAGCTGCAGCTGAAGGACTGAGAGGAGGAGCATAAGCAGGCAGCAGCTTCTGCAGTGCGCGGCGTTACAGGGCAGCACTGAGTGCCGCCCATCTCAGCACTCCACCTTCAAACGTAGTCAATAAACACCAGTCAAATTTATAGATTCACAAAGAGCGCACGGCCTGATTTGTCCAGCGGCACTCGGAGAGCTGCTGCACCACCTCCTCGTTATTGGTCTCGCGGCGCTCGCTCAGAACTGCCACAGCTCCGTCAGCGAATGCTGCCGTCCAGTGATGCAACGGAGGCAGCAGTCCTTTGCACTGCCCACAAACAGACTGTCTGCAAAGCACGTGCAAAGAGCTGCAGGGAACAAAGCCTGGCCATGAGCGTGCAAACTTGGAGAGCAACGCTGTGGAGATTGCTGAGTTTCCCAGGGCAGCACCGAGCGTTTTTTGCTGTGATGAGGGGTTTACAACGAGCAAAGTTCAGCAAAAGGACGGCATTTTCTGAAAAAATGACAGGCTGTTGGTCCAGAGCAGCATCTCTGCAGCTTAGGACCACCAGGCTGCCATTCCGGCACTGTTCTGCTTGCAGACAGCGCTCCAGGTTGTGGCACTCAGAGGGCGTCCCTCTGCCGTGCAGCCCTCCCCAGTGCCTGCCTGCCTGTCACTGTTGTGGCTGGGATGGAGCTGTTTCCTTTGCAGTGCCTGCTATGTTTTCACATGTGTGCACCCCATCCCTCTGCACAACCACGAGCACGAAGACTCGACCACTGCTCCAGCCTTGCACACTGCCATGTGCATGCACACAGATGCAAAACTTTCACCTGCGAGCACTGTGCACACAGCCACGCGCAATGCACGCTCGGATGTTCAGCACCATCTCTGCACACACCCATATGAACGCATACCTGCACTCACAGCTCGAGGACAAAATGCTGCTGGCATGGCACAGCCAACATGCAGGCAGTGGGCAATGTCAGGAGGAAAGGCGCCCCCTTACGCTCATTCATTCTCCTCTCTTTAATGAACGCATTGGTGCACAGCTGGAGCCCCATCCTGAGATGTGGATTGCTGCGGGGTTCCTCGTTGGTGGGCTATGGGGATCCTGGGATGGTAATGGGGGTCCTGTCACGGACTGTGGGACTCTGAGATCCCAGGAGAGGACTGAGGTCGTAAGGGAGGTCTGAGGAAGAAAACAAGGGGGTTCAGTGGGAGCTCAGAGGGGGATGTGGGCTGCTGCTGGGGACTGCAGGAGCCTGTGATGGCCCAGCTTGTCTGTGGGGGAGATGTGCTGAGTCTGAGTAGGTCCTTGAGGAGCTATAGGGCTCTCTGGGGGTGTGTTTGAGGATATAGGGACATTAAGGGATGTGGGAACACAGGCTGCAGGAGCAGAATGCTGTTCAGGAGAAGACAGGATGTGGGCTGCAGGTGGGAAACAGGGGCATGTGGTAGTATGGGGACATAGAGAGTATGGGAGGATGTGGGGAGAGGTTTGAGGTAAAAAGGGGGGGGGGGGGGGAGAGTTTGCAGTGGTTTCATTTCATCCTGAGAGGGGACTGGGCGTCCCTGTGGCCCAAAGGTGGGGCCCTGAGCCGTTACCCCACATGAGCCATAACCCAAGATGACCTCATCGCCCTCTATGTGCGTGACCCCATGGCTGCACTGACCCACAGCCCTGGGGGAACCATACCCCCACATGACCCTGTAACGCCCTGACTCTGCCTGCCCCCATCATGCTGCGACCCGACGCCATGTGGCCCCATAACTCTGGGATCCCTGCCCCCACCTCACTCCGACCATACAACCCATGTGATCTATAACTCCATGTCACCCCATCTGTCCCTACCATCCAATCTGACCCTATCACTGTGATTCAGAACCCCATCTGACCCCATAGCCCCACTCAACCCCGTAACTCTGTGACCCTGCAGGACCCCTATGTGACCCACAACCCCACATTTTCAACCCATGTGGCCATAGAACCAGCTGCATGTGGGGAAAAGGCATCTCCTCCTCGGGGTGGGGCTGCCCGACTGCTGCCCCAAAGAAGCCATGGGGCTGCAGCCGTACGCCTCAGTTTGGAGAGCTGGAACTGGCCAAAGGGGCCAGCAGAAGGACATGAACGCTTCTGTAGGGAAATACCTGTCCCAGGGTTTGGTGGGTTGGTAGCTTCTGTTTCTGTAAGTGCATGAGAACAGAACAAACTGATCCCACTGAGACCAGGGAAGGGACTGGAGCTTGGCTTGAACCAGGAACGGAGCAGGGATGGACTGAAGCAAATCAACTCCTTCTCGGGACAGTGGCAGAAGAAATCCAAGTCAGCTGCAGAACGAACAACACAACTCCTTACAAAAGGGCGTCGCAGAGTGGGGCCGTTGCAGCAGTAGGGGCAGTGCCTCTTGGAAGGGATCTCGCGGTGGGGAAGAAACTGCTCCAACATCAGCACTTGCAGCAGCTGCTGCAACGACCCCGAGAAATGGGCAGAGCACTCTGAGGGCAGCGCAGCACGAGGAGGAAGGAATGCACGGTGGTGCAGAACGAGCGCAGAAGGATGGAGAGCAGCAGCGGTGGGATCCCCCTTTGGCACGGACACCCACCGCTGCGGGACTGCAACAAGGAGCTGCACCCTGCCGTGGTCAGCATGGCTCTGTGTGCCAGCTGTGTGCTGCTGGAAAGCACCCGAGCGGTTACGGGTGGGAGAGTGGCAGAGGAAATCATCCAACATCTGCAGGGATAGCACAAGGCAGGCTCAGTGTGACAGCTGTGTCATTGTGCAGCAGACAGATGCTGAGCAGAGCACAGCAGGGCCAGGACGTTCTGACCAGGGGGAGGTGGAGAGTGCACACGAGATAAGGCACAGCTGCAGGACGGAGCATGAGACCCAGCACGTGCAACAGCTGCAAGAAGTCCTGCCTGCCTGTCTGCATAGAAAAGCACACAATCAGCCCGAAAGGAACACGTTGGCCATAGACCTCCTCTGGAAAAACTGCACAGCGGATGCGTGGTGGAGACTGTGAGCCTGCAGTGCCCAGCCAAGGGGGAACAGGAGAGCAGTGGGTGCCATGGGAGGAGAGCTCCAGGAGCAGAAGAAGCTCACAGAGGAGAGTGCAGTAACGCCACAGCAATCAGGAATGAGCTTTGCTGCTGCACTGAGAGCTGTGCCTGGTGGAACATCAGGGATGTGAGTATTTCTCGCACACCCCAAAGGCACTTTCATGGAAGTGCTGGGATGTAGGGAAGCCTCACAGGGCTGTCGGGCAGTGAAAGGACAACTATGGTAGGGCTTCAGGAGTACTTTGGGGCAGCTTTGGAGCAGAGCCACACCTGGGAGCTGCCTTTACCCAACACACTGCTGCTGGTGGAACTGCTGCTGGCCACGGGCTGCGGGCAGTGATGGGGCTGCTCTGGGGCTGCTCTAGAATGGCTCTGCGGGTGCTCTGGGCAGCTATGGGATACACTCATGGAGCCTCTTCCTTACCCCCAACTAACCCCTCGACCTCCATCTTGCCCCCCAAGATGAGGGCAAGATGAGCGTCAGGGGAATATACAGGCTGCTGACCCACAGCGGCCCCAGAGCCACCTTATAGTACCCTCCTGAACAAGCCAGGAACAGACCCATCCCTGCCCACAGCCTCATATGGGCTTACGGTGCTCACAGGGTTATGGGTCATTTCATGCCTTGGGGTCACGCGGAGTTGTATGGGGTTCTGGGCTCATGTGGGGTTACTGATGAGGGCTCCACCTTTGGGCCACAGGGAACCCCAATCCCCTCTCAGGAAGAAATCAATGAATGCACTCCAACACCACTCCACAACCCCAATTCTGACCCCAAACCGCTCCCCACGAGCCCCCAGACCCCCCACGTACCCATTCCAGTCCACGTCCCCGCACCCACAAGTCCCACCTGTACCTCACACCTCTCCCTCTCCTGTGAAGCACTCTGCTCCTGTAGGCTGTGGTCCACATCCCCTTATCCTCCCCAAATCCTCCCATGTTCTGATCCGTGTTCCCCAGTATCCCCAGTGCCGCCCACTTCACTTGCACCCACATCTGTGCCCTACACCTTCTCCAGCTCCTCATTCCTCACCTGCAGAAGCCATCCATGCCACAGCACTGTGAGGTTGTACGGGATCTGGCAGGCAGGTCAGGGAGAGGAGAGGCCAAAGGTGGGCTACGAGGGGTCCTGGGATGGTGATGGGGTCCTGTCAGGGACCATGGGGGTCAGTGAGTTCCCAGGGGGGATCTTGGAGGTGTAAAGGAGGTCTGAGGGAGGAAATAGGAGGATTCCATGGAATGGAATAGGAGAATTCCCATGTCCAGTGGGGGACATGGGGTGCTGCTATGGACTGTGAGGGTACATGTGAGAATGGGCCAGCTACGGGGGAGGTGTACTGGGTCTGAGGGGGTCCTCGAGGGGCTCCAGGGCTCACTGGGGGGCTACAGGGTGTCTCTAGGGGTCTTGCTGGGAAACACTGGGAGGGATATTGGGGCTCTGAGGGAATGATGGGTGCGCTGTCATGAGAAAGGAAAGGGCAGCCTTGTGGAAAGCAAGGGGCAGCCAGGGGGATGGAAGGGAATCCTACCGGAATGCAAGGGGAATCCAGGCTGAGGCAAGGGGACAGCTGGGGGAAGAACAGGGAAACGTCCCAGCAACGGACTTCTTCTTTCACATCCACATCTTCTGCTTCCCAGCTGTGCTGCAAAGCTGCCAGAGGAGCTGCAGTACCGCTGCCCGACTCCTGCCTGTGTCAGAAAGAGCTGCACGTGAGCAGAGTGCAATTGCCATTCTAAAGCCAACTCCATCACTGCAGTCACAACACCACAACCTTCAGTATCTGCTACAGGCAGACGACCATGCCCTTGCACAGGAACCATTCCTACAGAGCAAGGGAAGTCCTTCACTGCCTCAGGACGTGAGGAACACAGGAAGGGCCCCAAAGCCTTCAGCACATGCCATGGAGCCACCAAAGTTGGCAGCTAAACACACCTTCTCCGTCAAGAATGAGCAAGACCAATCAATGCACCCTGCTGCTGCAGAGGGCTGCGCTGCATCTCCTGGTGCCACCCTTGGGCTGTCATCGCGCTGCCCACACTTTGAAGTGCCGCAGCCTTGCAAGAAAGAACAGAGAGCAAGGAGCTCTGCCGTGCACTTGCTGTGAGAACACAGAGAGGAGCCGTACAGCCCTTGCTCTCAGCACACACACCTCTTCTCTTACCAGCCGTTCATTCCTGCACAGCGCTGCTCAAACCCCTCCTCCATCTCTCCCTTCACAACGCCATACGCAGCCTCTCCCCAGCGACGAGCTCTGGGCTCTTTCATGCCTGTGCCATCATCGGGGCCTGCAGAACAAACCTGTTGTTCAGAGGTTTGATTAGAATCGCTTCTACCATGCAGGGAGGGAGGGCTGAGATGCACAACGTCCTCACCTGCTGGATGTTGGAAGGGGAGGTTCAGCAGCAGCTCGACTCGCCATGATTAAGTCCTCCAAAAGTTGCCTTCTTTCTTTCGGATCAGCAGAATGCAGACTGAAACCTTTTCAAAAGGCATTATGAAACAAAATTAGATTATTAAACATAATCATTAAACATAATCATTAAAAATAAACAGATAACCTAAACCCACGGAGAAAACACGTTTCAGATTGAAGACCACAAAAGCATCATATTCTATTCCAATACAACTTCAGTTGCAATTTGAATTACATGACTAGCATTTCACCCTCCCTGCTGTGGAAGGGGGGGAAGGAAGGAAGGGAGAGCCTTCAAGCCCCAAATCTCTTTAGAGATCACCCTATAGCTCCAGATCATCCTATGGACCCACACAGCCCCATACAGGACCACATCCTCCAAACACCCTCTATAGCCTCATATCTCCCTATATCCCCAAATAGCCCATCACAGACCCTCTGTAACCCCCAAAGGCCCATTTTAGCCGCCCATACCTTCTCCAGCATAACATCCCTCTCTACAGACCCTCCCTGGCCCCCTATCATCCTATACTCTCTTACAGCCCGCCACAACCCCCTAAAAATTCACTACTGCCCCATATCTCCCTATATCCCCTCCACAGACCCCTATAGCCACCTACCCTACTAGAACCCGCCTACAGCCCACCCACAGCTCCCTATAGCCACATAACCACCTATAAAGCTCCTATAGCCTCCCCATAGAACCATACAGCTCCCCCAAAAGCCCCCTACAGTGTCATATTATTCCCCTGCTCCCTACAGCCACATAGCACCCCATGTCCCCTCTACAGCCCTAAAACCCTCCCTCCAGTCCCCCAGCCCCTAAAGCCCCATCTCCCCTTACAGCTACCCACAGACCCACACTTGCCCTAGACCCCCTCGAGAGCCCCCCACACTCTCCCATATCCAGCCTCATATCCCCCTAGAACCCTTCTAGACTCCATATCTCCCCTATATCCCCACAGACACCCTATATCCTCCCTCAGGCCCCCACAATCTCCTACAGCACAACATCCTGCCCTATAGCCCCCCCCAACCCCTAGTACCCTCAACGCTCCCACATGTTGCCACAAAGCCCCAGAGCCACATATCCCCCTCGAACACACCTATAGCCCTTACAGCCCCCTCAGAGAACCGTGGAGCCCCTCCCAAAGCCCCCTACAGACCCATATCACCCCTATACCCCCACAGCCCCCTAGAGAACCAAATCCCCCTATATACCCCATATAGCCCTAAAACTCTCCCTAAAGACCCCGCAGCACCCTAGAGCCCCATATCCCCCAATAGATCCCACAGATCCCTAGATCCCAACCACAGACCCCTCTTTTCCCATATACCCCAATACCCCTTCTACAGTCCCCCACAGCTTTCTAGAGCCCCATAGCCCACCTAGAGACACAATTAAGCTCCCTAAAGCCCCGCACACCCCTAGAGCCACCCTAGCGCACTATAGCCTCATATCCTCCAACAACCCCCACACAGCCCTATATCCCTCTGCAGCCCCCTTAAAGCCCCCGATAGCCCCACATCCCTCCCGATAGCCCCCACAGACCACTACAGCACCATATCCCCCAATATCCACCCCTATAACCCACTACAGCCCCCTGTTGCCCCAAAGCACTACCCTATACCCCATACAGTCCCATTTCTCCCTCTGGCCTCCCCATGGCCCCTCACACCCTCCCTGGATTCCCAACACAGCCCCCTACAGCCCCATCTCCTCCTACAACCCACGCACAGCCCTACATCCCTCTATAGCACCCCCTGTGGCCCCACATCCCTCCATCCCCCTCTATTCCCAAAACACACCGATATCCCCATATCCCTCGAGATCCCCACACAGCACATTACAGCCCCATATCCTCCCACATCCCCCAATAGCCCCCAAAGCCCCTCAGCTCCCACATCGCCACCACATCTCCCCCACTGCCCCTACACCCACAGACCACCTCAGCCCCGGGAGGCACTCTGAGCAGCGCTGGAGGCTCGGGGTTCCAGGCCCTAATGGGGGCAGCAGCGCTACAGCGGTGGGGGCCCCGACTCCTTCAGCCGCCCCAAATCCCCGCATCCCACGGCGAAGGGGACGGCCACGGGCTGCTGTCTGAGGGGACAGCTGGGCGATTCCAAGCTGGTTGCCAACGGCGCGCTCTGCCCCTCAGCCAATTGGAGCCGGTGGCGCTTCCGCTCACCAATCAGAGGCCAGGGGCGGGCCAGAAATGCCATTGACCAATGAGAGGCCAGCAGGACCGGGATGGAGCTGCCGATCACCAATGAGAGGCCACCGGCGGTGGGTCAGTGCTGCTGCTGACCAATGAGAGCCAGCAGGGGCGGGATGTAGCTGTCAATCACCAATGAGAGTCCACCGGGGGTGGGTCAGAGCTGCTGCTGACCAATGAGAGGCCAGCATTAGTCCAAGCTGCCTGTAACCAATGAGAGGCTGGACGGGAGTGGGACGGAGCTGCTGCTGACCAATGAGAAACAACGGGGGGAGGGATGGAGCCGCATCTGACCAATGAGAGGCTAATGGGGGCAGTTCAGAGCTGCTGCTGACCATGCAGAGTCCACTGGGAGCGGGACTGAGCTCTCGCTGACCAATCAGAGGTCGGCACTGACCGATGTTGAGCTGGGAGCAGAGTGGACCCTCCCCCAAAGCAGCGGCAGCAGCGAGAAGGGGCTCCAAGAAGCAGAGAATGATAAATAAGAGGCCTGTGGGGATAGGATGGAGCTGCCTCTGACCAATGAGAGTCCAGAGGGGTGACACAGAGCTGCATCTGACCAATGAGAATCCACCGGGGGCGGGCTGGAGCTGCTGCTGACCAATGAGAGGCCACCAAGGGCGGGACAGAGATGCCGCTAATCACTGAGAGGCCGAAGAATGTCCAGAGCTTCCGCTGACCAATGAGAGGCCAGTGAGGGCGGGACCGAGCTGCCGCTGACCAATGAGAGGCTGGATGGAGATGAAGCTGCCACTGACCTGTGAGAAACAACCAGGGGCAGGACGGAGCTGCCGTTGAACAATGACAGTACGGACAGGGGCCAAAGTTGCTGCTGACCAATGAGAGGCCATTGGAGGTGGGACAGAGCTGCCGCTGACCAATGAGAGGCCGGAACGGGCCTGCACCGAGCTGGGAGTAAAGCGGACACCCCCAAAGCAGCGACAGCGACGGGAAGGGGCTCCAAGAAGCAAAGAATGGCGGCGAGGCGCTGCCGGGAGCAGCAAAAAGGCAGTGAGGCTCTCCCTGAAGCACCACAGCGGTTTGTTTGCCCACAGCACACACGCGTGTGTGGCCCCATCCCTGCATGCAACCACATGCACGCACACACATGCAACCCCATCCCGTTGCACTGCAGTGCACGTGCAAAGACGCGTGCAGCCTCATCTGCAGCTCCACAGGCAGGAGGAGACGGGCCGAGGAGAGCGCTCCCTCGGATGAAAGGCAGTGGGCAGCCATGGCAAAGGCTGAGGCGCTCAGTGAGAGCTTTGCCTCGGTCTTTGCAGGTGGTTGGACCTGCAGCCCGACTTACAGAAGAAGATGAGGAGTTCCCCAGCAGGAAGCCACAAACCCGGCAGGAACCTGCAGGGGAATCGCAGCATGTGTGGGTGCCCAGGAGGAAATGCAGCCCCAGCGTCTGAGCAGCGCCTGGCCATGGAGTGCTGCGGCCCAAGAACAGCGCTATTCTGCCCTTGCCGAGATGGCTTTCCAAGGAGGACTTGTCTGTGGGGGTCAAGGAGGTTATTTGGGTTATGTGGGCTCGTTGGGGTCTGTCCTCACAAAAAGCAGAGGGCTGGCTCATCCAAAAGCTTGGTGATTGCTTGGAAGCCCAAACCCTTCTGGCCTGCAATAACCCCATTGGCTCCACTGACCCCAATTACCCCTTTGAGCCAGTGACTTCAGTGACATCACATGAACCTTATAACCCCAATGATCCCAACGATCCCACATGGCCCCATTGACCCCAATGACCCCAAGGACCCCATTGACCCCACCAATGCCCATGTTTCTAATGATACCCATGACCCCATATGACCCCAACAACACATTTACCCCACTGACCCCATTAACCCCACATGACCCCATTGACCCCAGTAACCCCATTGACACCACAGACCCCATTAACCCCAGTGACCCCCAATGGCCTCAATGACCCTAGTAACTCCAATGACCCATTTGTCTCCAATAACCCCCACTGACCCCATTATCCCCATTCACTCCATTGACCCCATTGATCCCAATGACTTCATTGACACCAATGTCCCCAATGACCCCCACTGACCCCAGTGACCCCTACTGACCCAAGTAACCATATTGAACCCAATGACCCCCTAGACCCCTATGACCCCATTGACTCCAATGTCCCCATAGACCCCATAGACCCATTGTCTCCAACGACCCCAGTCTGGATGCAGCCTGGGAGAAACGTCTCCTGCTTCCAGTCATGCAGTGCCTCAGCGAGAGGGTGACCCAGCCTGGCTACACAACAATCGTGTGTATTTCTCTCTTCTGGTGCTTCACAGAACCCCATTGGGTGAGCCTCCTGTTGGTTTCTTCAAATTTGGTACCAATCCTGGGGACCAAAACCACAGCCTGAAAGGCTGGAACCAGTCCAGGGGCTTAAAGCCACAGCCTCAGCTAGAGAGGCCAGAAGCAGCCAAGGGCCTGAGGCCACAGACACAGGCGGGGAGCCCAGCACTGGCCCTGGGACTTAAAGCCACAGCCGGAGAGGCTGACATCAGCCCTGGGACTCAAAGCCCCAAACACAGATGCTGGCACAGGCCCTGGGTTTCGTTTTCTATGGGTTCCCCTGGGACTCCATTGACCACTTGGAGGCCATACTGGTCTTGAATGGTTTTTATTGGGCTGCACAAGAGTCATCTTCACTTCTCCATTATTCAAATAACCCCATTGGGTGACCCTGGTGTTGGTTTCCTAAGATGTGGATCTGGGAGTTGCCCATTTCCTTCACTTATGATGAAAGCACGGAAGCGATGCGGGCACTCGCTGAGGTCACAATCACTGCTGGGGTGGGAGCGTTTCCGCCACAGCTGGTGAGCAGAGCTGGTGCTCTGGTGAGCGTGCTGCACACCGAGGCTGAGCTCTGGGCCTTCCGTGGAACAGATCACCCTGTGAGAGCCCGTCAGAAGCACCGCGTGTGCACTCGTCGGTACTCTCTGCAGGGTTCCTGTCCCAAGGGAGATTTTGGGATCGAGGCAGTCGCAGGAAGAGGGAAGCCAGCTCTTTGCAAGGGCCGGGGAAGTTCCTGTGCACAGAGGCCTGGGAACTCCAGATTCCTCTGAGCCTTCAGCGGCCATGTCTCAGCACGGAGATGACCGCGGTTCCAATTGCTGCCGTCTGAGTGGCAAGGTATGGCTGGGCTTCTTCTGCTTGGTTCTTCCTTTCTCTTGCTCTCAAGGGGAAGGGACGGAGCAGAGGGAGCCCTGCTGGTCCTCGGTGACCTCAGTAACCGGTTGCATTCAGCGCTCACTGCTGACAGCCTGGGCTAACATCGCGGACGTGGCTCAGGCCGTCTTTTCCCTTAGTGATAATCAGTGTCTCAGCACTCTGATATCCCCTCTCTGGCACGATCTGGAACCTCTCTGCAAGCCTTGGCTGCCCGTTCCCACCACCGTTTCTTCCTTTCTCTCTTCAGAAGCGGCGCGGCGCGGTTCCCCGCGGTTGGGAGCAGCAGCCAGCAGGCTGCCAGAGATCCGACCGCGCCTTCCAGCGCACAGAGGGACGCAACAGGGACGGACGGTCCTTCATGCCATACAGAAGTGAGTTTCTTCGGCCTTCTGTCGTGAAGTGTGGAGGAATGAATTTTGAGTATTCCTTCTGGGCGGGTGCAGCGCTGCAGGGGATGTCAAGTGAGCATCCGTTTGGAGTGCAGGAAGGAGCAGTGAGAAGTGAACTATCAATCGGTTTGTGTTTGGGCTGTCAAAGTAGCCTCTTTCTGTTAGCTGGGGGGACGTGGGCATACTGGGCAGTACTTCTGCTGCCTGCTGGTGTCTGTGAAATCAACACACCATCTGTTGTTGTAGGGACAGAGCCTGCGCGTCCACGGAGTGGTGCTGGGCAAGGCTGGAAACGCAAAGCCTCCGCAGGTAAGAAGCTCGTGCGAGCTGTGCTGACTGCAGAAGCGGCATAATGTTCTAGCAGCAGAAAGGCAAGCTGAAGAAACTGCTCTTGAAGACCAGAAGATTGTGGTTGGCTATGCTCAAATCTTCGGCCACAGAGATGCTCTTCATGTCTTTCTTGTCTCCTTTCTGCCAGAAGCTGATGCGAGCGGCCTTCCAGCAAAGCGCAGCCTTGCAGAAAGGCAAGGCAGAAGCGCCCAGTGTGGCACAGCACCCAAGAGAGGTACAGACACACAGCAGGCACCTGGGTTTGGTGCACTGTCTCTCTAGTGAGGCTTTCTGTCCGTCCTTTCCTGGGACTGTGGAAGTTGTGTGTTGGTTGTCGTCTTAATCCCTGCATTTACATTTAGTATTCCTGTGCTGATTAGAAATGTGACGCCACAGTTCAGCTGAGATCCTATGATCCATGGCCATGAGCCCTCGAGATGAGATGTCCCAGGATTGTGACCCGTTTTGCAGACTGAATGTAGTGTTGGGCTGTCATTAAATCTCCTTGTTTTTGCTTTCTTAACAGAGATTGGTGCTGAGCCAAATGACAAAATCTATGTGAAAGTGGTCCAGCAGGTCCATACTGAGAGAGCTTCGCAACGAACAGCAGCTCAAGCTCCTTTCCAGGCTGGAGGTCCTCTTAGAAGAGCAGGTCCCAGCACAGGGGGAAGACCTTCCCCTGCCGTGTGCCCCCGCTCTGAATCCAACACCCTGGCAGGATGTAAACGCAAGGCCTTGGAGGAAGAGAAACCAACAGCAGCTCAGCTGCCTTCCAATAAGAGAGTGAGGGGGCCGAGTGGAGACAGTGTGCCGGCTCCAGCAGCACACCCTGGGCCTGCTGCTGCGCGGAGCTCCAAGCAAAGAGGTGAGAAGGTGCTGTGGTACCCGCCATGCTGAGGCACTTCCCTGTGCGAGCACACTGAGTTTGCTCAGGGTTGGCTTTGCTTTTTCCTTCTCTGTGGAGGGGAAAAGAGTAGAAGGCTACAAGGTCCAAAGGCAGTGAGGTGCCAGAACGTGTAACCGTCTCTTCCCGTAAACTCTATGGCAGTCTTCTGCACGTCCCCCTGGAAATGTCATTCACTGGGAGGCTTCCTAGTCCCATTTCCTCTGTCTTTTTGCTGCCTTCTGCTTGTACGGCATGGATGTTTCTGCCGTTTCACTGGAGACAAAATGAATTCATCTCTTTTTCTTGCCTTACAGAAAGAAGACGACAACGAAAAGAGAGGAGAGTGGAGCTGAAGAAGGCTGCCCTCAGAGCTGCCGCTGCACGTGCCGAGGTGAGTCCTTGGTGAACACAGACACGGCTCTTGTTGTTCTCAGGGCCTCTGTCTGTCACACATGAAAGGAAGAGACTGTAAAATCCCGAGGGAAGTGGTGTCCTGTTTCTACCCTCGCTCCGTTTCTTCCCAGGCCTCCGCAGTGGACAGCCTTGTGGAGATGATGCAGAAGCTGCAGCTGAAGGACTGAGAGGAGGAGCGTCAGCAGGCAGCAGCTTCTGCAGTGCGCGGCATTTCAGGGCAGCGCTGAGTGCCGCCCATCTCAGCACTCCACCTTCAAACGTAGTCAATAAACACCAGTCAAATTTATAGATTCACAGAGAGCGCACGGCCTGATTTGTCCAGCAGCACTCGGAGAGCTGCTGCACCACCTCCTCGTTATTGGTCTCGCGGCGCTCGCTCAGAACTGCCACAGCTCCGTCAGCGAATGCTGCCGTCCAGTGATGCAATGGATGCAGCAGTCCTTTGCACTGCCCACAGACACACTGTCTGCAAAGCACGTGCAAAGAGCTGCAGGGAACACAGCCTTGCCATGAGCGTGCTAACTTGGAGAGCAATGCTGTGGATATTGCCGAGTTTCCCAGGGCAGCACCAAGCATTTTTTCCTTAATGACAAGTATGTAATGAGCAAAGTTCAGCAAAAGGACGGCGTTTTCTGAAAAAATGACAGGCTGTTGGTCCAGAGCAGCATCTCTGCAGCTTAGGACCACCAGGCTGCCATCCCGGCACTGTTCTGCTTGCAGACAGCGCTCCATGTTGTGGCACTCAGAGGGCGTCCCTCTGCCGTGCAGCCCTCCCCAGTGCCTGCCTGCCACTGTTGCGGCTGGGATGGAGCTGTTTCCTTTGCAGTGCCTGCTATGGCGCTGTGTCCTGGTTCTGTCAGCGCTCCGTGCCGTCCTGCAGGCTGTTGTGCAGAGCGCAGTGCTGCGGAGCTGTGCTTCCCGGCCCTGTGCTCTCCAGCACTCTCACGGGAGTTCTGCCGCTCCCAGCAATCTCCTGTTCCCAGGAGCCTCCGCTGCTCCCTTGAACGCGCATCTGTGTGCAGGGATGTGTGCAGAACCATACACCCACGTGCAAAGATTTCCCTGCACACACACCTCTGTATTCACACACACGTGCAATCACAACCTTGCACAGCCCTGTGTGCGCACTCCATCCATGTGCACACAAAAGTGTGATAAAACAAAAGGCCTTGTGCAAAGACCTTGATGCACTCTCCCGTGTTCATGCATACACACACATGCGTGCACTCCATCCCTTTGCACACCCACGTGCACGATGACACAAGCACTGCTCCGGCCTTGCACACAGCCATGTGCATGCACACACATGCAAAACTTTCACCTGCAAGCACTGTGCACACAGCCACGCGCAATGCACGCTCTGATGTTCAGCACCATCTCTGCACACCCCCGTATGCACGCATACCTGCACTCACAGCTCGAGGACAAAATGCTGCTGGCACGGCACATCCAACACGCAGGCGGTGGGCAATGTCAGGAGGAAAGGTGCCCCCTTAGGCTCATTCATTCTCCTCTCTTGAATGAACGCATTCGGGCAAAGCTGGAGCCCCATCCTGAGATGTGGATTGCTGCGGGGTTCCTCGTCGGTAGGATATGGGGATCCTGGGATGGTGATGGTGGTCCTCCTAGAAACTGTGGGAGTCCAAGAAGCCAGGGCGGACGGGGCTGAAGAGGTTAAGGATGTCTGAAGGAGGAAATAGGGGAGTTCAGTGGGAGCTCAGAGGGGGACGTGGGGTGCTGCTGGGGACTGTGGGGCTCTGTGAGGTCCCAGGTTGCTGGGGGGAGGTGTACCGGGAAAAGGTCCTTGAGGAGCTATGGGGCTCTGTGTGGGGTGTGGGAGGGATATAGGGACATCGGGGGATATGGGAACACAGGCTGCAGGAGCAGAATGCTGTCCAAGAGAAGTCAAGATGTGGGCTGCAGGTGGGAAACAGGTACATGGCGTAGTATGGAGACATAGGGGGTATGGGAGGATGTGGGGAGCAATTTGAGGTAAAAAGAGCGGGGGGGGTGAGGGGGGGGTGGGTTGTAGTGGTTTCAATTCATCCTGAGAGGGGACTGGGCGTCCCTGTGGCCCAAACGTGGGGCCCTGAGCCGTAACCCCACATGAGCAATAACCCAAGATGACCTCATCACGCTGTATGTGCGTGACCCCATGGCTGCACGCAACCCACAGCTCTGGGGGAACCATACCCCCACATGACCCTGTGACGCCCTGACTCTGCCTGCACCCATCACGCTGTGACCCAATGCCATGTGGCCCCATAACTCTGGGATCCCTGCCCCCACCTCACCCAAACATACAACCCATGTGATCCGTAACTCCCTGTCCCTACCATCTGACCCCATCACTGTGACTCAGAACCCCACCTGACCCCATAGCCCCACATCACCTTGTAACTCTGTGACCCTGCAGGACCCCCATGTGACCCACAACCCCACGTCCTCACCCCATGTGTCCGTAGAACCAGCTGCGTGTGGGGAAAAGGCATCTCCTCCTCGGGGTGGGGCTGCCCCACAGCTGCCCCAAAGAAGCCATGGGGAGGGCTGCAGCCGTATGCCTCAGTTTGGAGAGCTGGGAACTGGCCAAAGGGGCCAGGAGAAGGACATGAATGCTTCTGTAGGGAAATACCTGTCCCAGGGTTTGGTGGGTGCGTAGCTTCTGTTTCTGTAAGTGCATGAGAACAGAACAAACCGATCCCACGGAGACCAGGGAAGGGACTGGAGCTTGGCTTGAACCAGGAACGGAGCAGGGATGGACTGAAGCAAATCAACTCTTTCATGGGACAGTGGCAGAAGAAACCCAAGTCAGCTGCAGAACGAACAACACAACCCCTTACAAAAGGGCGTCCCAGACTGGGGCCGTTGCAGCAGTAGGGGCAGTGCCTCTTGGAAGGGATCTCACGGTGAGACTGAAACCTTTTCAAAAGGCATTATGAAACATGATTAGATTATTAAGCATAATCATTAAACATAAACAGATAACCTAAACCCAAGGAGAAAACACGTTTCAGATTGAAGACCACAAAAGCACCATATTCTATTCCAAGACAACTTCAGTTCCAATTTCAATTTCATGACTAGCATTTCACCCTCCCTGCTGTGGAAGGGGGGAAAGGAAGGAAGGGAGAGCCTTCTAGCCCCACATCCCTTTAGAGATCACCCTATAGCTCCAGATCATCCTGTGGACCCACACAGCCCCTTAGAGGACCACATCCTCCAAACACCCCCTATAGCCTCAGATCTCCCTATATCTCCAAAGAGCCCAAAAGAGCCCCTTCATAACCTCCAAAGCCCTCTTTTATCCCCCCCCATACCTTCTCCAGCATAACATCCCTCTCTAGAAACCCTCTCCGGCCCTCTATCATCCTATACCCTCACACAGCCCACCACAGCCCCCTAAAAACCCACAATTGCCCCATGTCTCCTTATATCTCCTCCATAGCCCCCTATAGCCTCCTACCCTACTAGAACCCTCCTACAGCCCACCCACAGAACCCTATAGCCACATAACCACCTATAAACTTGCTATAGCTCTCCCACTGCCTCCTATAGCCTCCCCATAGAACCATATAGCTCCCCCAATACCACCCTACAGCGACATATTATTCCCCTGTTCCCTAAAGCCCCATAGAACCCCATATCCCCCCTACAGCCCTAACACCCTCCCTACAGTCCCCCAGCCTTTAAAGCCCCATCACCCCTTACAGCTACCCACAGCCCTACACTGGCCCTAGACCCTCTCCAGAGACCCCCACACTCTCCCATATCCAACCTCATATCCCCCCAGAACCCTACTATACTCCATATCTCCTCTATATCCCCCAACAGCCCCCCACAGACACCCTATATCCTCCCTCAGGCCCCCACAATCTCCTACAGCACAACATCCTGCCCTAGAGCCCCCCCTCAACCCCTAGCACCCGCAACCCTCCCACATGTTGCCACAAACCCCCAGAGCCACATATCCCCCTCGAACACACCTATAGCCCTTACAGCCCCCTCAGAGAACCGTGGAGCTCCTCCCAAAGCCCCCTACAGACCCATATCACCCCTATACCCCCACAGCCCCCTAGAGAACCAAGTCCCCCTATATCCCCCATATAGCCCTAAAACTCTCCCTAAAGACCCCACAGCACCCTAGAGCCCCATATCCCCCACAAGCTTTCCACAGATCTCTAGATCCCAACCACAGCCCCCTCTTTTCCCATATACCCCAATACCCCTTCTACAGTCCCCCACAGCTTTCCAGAGCCCAATAGCCCCCCTAGAGACACAATTAAGCTCCCTAAAACCCCACATACGCATAGAGCCACCCTAGTACCTTATAGCCTCATATCCCCCAACAAACAGCGCAAATCCCTATATACCTCTACAGCCCTCCTAAAGCCCCTGATAGCCCCACATCCCTCCTGATAGCCCCCACAGAACACTACAGCCCCATATCCCCCAATATCCACCCCTATAACCCACTACAGCCCCCTGTCGCCCCAAAGCCCTACCCTATACCCCATACAGTCCCATTTCTCCCTCTGGCCTCCCCATGGCCCCTCACACCCTCCCTGGATTCCCAACACAGCCCCCTACAGCCCCATCTCCTCCTACAACCCACTCACAGCCCTGGATCCCTCTATAGCACCCCCTGTGGCCCCACATCCCTCCATCCCCCTCTATTCCCAAAACCCACCGATATCCCCATATCCCTCGAGATCCCCACACAGCACCCTACAGCCCCATATCCTCCCACATCCCCCAATAGCCCCCAAAGCCCCTCAGCTCCCACATCCCCACCACATCTCCGCCACTGCCCCTACACCCACAGACCACCTCAGCCTTGGGGGGCACTGCGAGCAGAGCTGGATGCTCGGGGTTCCAGGCCCCATTGCGGGCAGCAGCGCTACAGCGGTGGGGGCCCCGACTCCTTCAGCCGCCCCAAATCCCCGCATCCCACGGCGAAGGGGACGGCCACGGGCTGCCGTCTGAGGGGACAGCTGGGCGATTCCAAGCCGGTTGCCAACGGCGCGCTCTGCCCCTCAGTCAATTGGAGAAGGCAGTGCTTCCGCTCACCAATCAGAGACTGGAGGAGGGCCAGAAATGCCATTGACCAATGAGAGGCCAGAAGGGACGGGATGGAGCTGCCGATCACCAATGAGAGGCCACCGGGGGTGGATCAGAGCTGCTGCTGACCAATGAGAGCCAGCAGGAGCAGGCTGGAGCTGCCGATCACCAATGAGAGGCCACCGGGGGTGGGTCAGAGCTGCTGCTGACCAATCAGAGGCCGGCATGGGTCAGAGCTGCCGCTAACCAATGAGAGGCTGGATGGGAGTGGGACGGAGCTGCTGCTGACTAATGAGAAACAACAGGGGGAGGGATGGAGCTGCATCTGACCAATGAGAGGCTAACAGGGGCGGGTTGGAGCTGCTGCTGACCATGTAGAGTCCACCAGGAGTGGGACCGAGCTCTCGCTGACCAATCAGAGGTCGGCACGGGCCGGCGTTGAGCTGGGAGCAGAGCGGACCCTCCCCCAAAGCAGCGGCAGCAGCAGGAAGGGGCTCCAAGAAGCAAAGAATGATATAT
Source organism: Gallus gallus (assembly GCF_016699485.2). Lineage (NCBI taxonomy): Eukaryota > Metazoa > Chordata > Aves > Galliformes > Phasianidae > Gallus > Gallus gallus. The sequence continues at coordinate 208,788 of NC_052548.1, forward strand.
AAGAGGGCTGTGGGGATAGGATGGAGCTGCCGCTGACCAATGAGAGTCCAGAGGGGTGACACAGAGTTGCATCTGACCAATGAGAGGCCAGGAGAAGAAATGACACAATCTTCCCCGCACTGCTCAGTTTGCAGGAGTTGCCAAGTGCTGCTCCTTTTCCTTGTATCCTTCAATTCCAAGTCCACATTTTCCCCAAAGCCAAAGAATACAGCCGTAACCACCTACAGATAAATAAGCAATTTCAGTATGTATTTCCGACTGTGGTAATTCCTTCAGTTCAGAGGTCACCCTTAATGTACGGTGCCCGTTTTGATTCTGACAGAGGTTGTAGTTGCAGCTGACCTTCCAAGGCTGCAATACGTGGTGGTGGGACAGCCTTGGGCTTCTGCGTTTGCATTCATCCCACGTTTCCCATCTCTGCCTTGCAGCTCTGCTGGTGCTGGAAGTGGACGGTATTGCAGTCTGAATGAAGGAGCAGCTGCTGATGGGAGGCAGGAAGTCCAGGCTCATGAACGCTGAGGCATCTGCCAGTACGGCACCAGAGGAGGCAGTAGTGACGTTGGGGGGCAGTCGCAGAAGAAGATGAGGAGTTCCCCAGCAGGAAGCCACAAACGCAGCAGAAACCTGCAGGGGAATCGCAGCATGTGTGGGTGCCCAGGAGGAAATGCAGCCCCAGTGTCTGAGCAGCGCCTGGCCATGGAGTGCTGCGGCCCAAGAACAGCGCTATTCTGCCCTTGCCGAGATGGCTTTCCAAGGAGGACTTGTCTGTGGGGGTCAAGGAGGTTATTTGGGTTCTGTGGGCTCGTTGGGGTCTGTCCTCACAAAAAGCAGAGGGCTGGCTCATCCAAAAGCTTGGTGATTGCTTGGAAGCCCAAACCCTTCTGGCCTGCTATTACCCCAATGACCCCACTGACCCCATTGACCTTTTTGACCCAGTGACCCCAGTGACCTCACATGAACCTTATAACCCTACTGTCCCCAATGATCTAAATGATCCCACATGTACCCAATGACCCCATATGACCCCAACAACACATTTACCCCACTGACCCCATTAACCCCACATGACCCCATTGACCCCAGCAACCCCATAGACAACACAGACCCCATTAACCCTAGTGACCCCCATTGACCTCAATGACCCCAATAACCCCAGTGACTCAATTGTCTCCAATAACCCCCACTGACCCCACTGACCCCTACTGACCCCATTAAAACCATTGACCCCAATGACCCAATTGACCCCAATGACTCCATTGACTACAACGACCCCATTGACTCCAATAACCCCTGTGAATTCAATGACCTCAATGATTCCATCAACCCTCATTGACCCAAAGGTCCCCATTGACCTCTATGTCCCCATTGACTCCAATGACACCATAGACCACAATGACCCAATGGCCTCAATGACCTCATTGACTCCAATGACCCCACTGACCACAATGACCCCAAGTGACCCCACTGACAACTACTGACCCCATTAAAACCATTGACGCCAATGACCCAATTGACCCCAATGACTCCATTGATTACAATGACCCCATTGACACTAATAATCCGTGTGAATTCAATGACCTCAATGATTCCATCAGCCCTCACTGACCCCAATGGTCCCCATTGCCTCAATGACCTCATTGACTCCAATGACCCCACTGAGCACAATGACCCCCATTGCCTCAGTGACCCCATTGACCCCAAGTGATCCCCATTGACCCCAATGACACCATATAATACAATGATTCCATTGACCCCACTGACCCCAATGACCCCCATTGACCCCAGTGACCCCATTGAATCCAATGTCTCCATAGACCCCAATGAGCCCATTGACTCCAATGACCTCAATTCCCACTGAGACCGGGGAAGGGACTGGAGCTTTGCTGCTGCAGTGCTCTGTGGCCACAAGGGATACCAGAGCCAGGAACGGAGCAGGGATGGACTGAAGCAAATCAACACCTTCACGGGACAGTGGCAGAAGAAATCCAAGTCAGCTGCAGAATGAACAACACAACTCCTTACAAAAGGGCGTCCCAGACTGGGGCCGTTGCAGCAGTAGGGGCAGTGCCTCTTGGAAAGGATCTCGCGGTGGGGAAGAAACTGCTCCAACATCAGCACTTGCAGCAGCTGCTGCAACGACCCCGAGAAATGGGCACAGCACTCTGAGGGCAGCGCAGCACGAGGAGGAAAGAATGCACGGTGGTGCAGAACGAGCGCAGAAGGATGGAGAGCAGCAGCGGTGGGATCCCCCTTTGGCACGGCCACCCACCGCTACGGGACTGCAACAAGGAGCTGCACCCTGCCGTGGTCAGCATGGCTCTGTGTGCCAGCTGTGTGCTGCTGGAAATCACCCGAGCGGTTACAGGTGGGAGACTGGCTTAGGAAATCATCCAACATCTGCAGGGATAGCACAAGGCAGGCTCAGTGTGACAGCTGTGTCATTGTGCAGCAGACAGATGCTGAGCAGAGCACAGCAGGGCCAGGACGTTCTGACCAGGGGGAGGTGGAGAGTGCACACGAGATAAGGCACAGCTGCAGGACGGAGCATGAGACCCAGCACGTGCAACAGCTGCAAGAAATCCTGCCTGCCTGTCTGCATAGTAAAGCACACAATCAGCCCGAAAGGAACACGTTGGCCATAGACCTCCTCTGGAAATACTGCACAGCGGATGCGTGGTGGAGACTGTGAGCCTGCAGTGCCCAGCCAAGGGGGAACAGGAGAGCAGTGGGTGCCATGGGAGGAGAGCTACAGGAGCAGAAGGAGCTCACAGAGGAGAGTGCAGTAACGGCACAGCAATCAGGAATGAGCTTTGCTGCTGCACTGAGAGCTGTGCCTGGTGGAACCTGAGACAAGAGAGCGTTTCTCATACACCCCTCTGGCACTTTTGTGGATGTGCTGGGATGTGGGGAAGCCTCACAGGGTTGTCGGGCAGTGAAAGGACAACTATGGTAAGGCTTCAGGAGAACTTTGGGGCAGCTTTGGAGCAGAGCCACACCTGGAAGCTGCCTTTACCCAACACACTGCTGCTGGTGGAACTGCTGCTGGCCACGGGCTGCGGGCAGTGATGGGGCTGCTCAGGGGCAGTTACTCTAGGATGGCTCTGGGGCTGCTCTGGGCAGCTATGGGATACACTCATGGATCCTCTTCCTTAGCCCCCAACAAACCCCTCGACCTCCATCTTGCCCCCCAAGATGAGGGCAAGATGAGCGTCCGAGGATTATTCAGGCTGCTGACCTACAGTGGCCACAGAGCCACCTTATAGTACCCGCTGAAAAGCCAGGAACAGACCCATCCCTGCCCACAGCAGGAAAGGGCAACCATGTGGAAAGCAAGGGGCAGCCAGGGGGATGGAAGGGAATCCTACAGGAATGCAAGGGGAATCCAGGCTGAGGCAAGGGGACAGCTGGGGGAACAACAGGGGAACGTCCCAGCAACGGACTTCTTCTTTCACATCCACATCTTCTGCTTCCCAACTGAGCTGCAAAGCTGCCAGAGGAGCTGCAGTACCGCTGCTCGACTCCTGCCTGTGTCAGAAAGAGCTGCACGTGAGCGGGGTGCAATTGACATTCAAAAGCCAACTCCATCACTGCAGTCACAACACCACAACCTTCAGTATCTGTTACAGGCAGACGACCATGCCCTTGCACAGGAACCATTCCTACAGAGCAAGGGAAGTCCTTCACTGCCTCAGGACGTGAGGAACACAGGAAGGGCCCCAAAGCCTTCAGCACATGACATGGAGCCACCAAAGTTGGCAGCTAAACACACCTTCTCCTTCAAGAATGAGCAAGACCAATCAATGCACCCTGCTGCTGCAGAGGGCTGCGCTGCATCTCCTGGTGCCACCCTTGGGCTGTCATCGCGCTGCCCACCCACAGCGCACTTTGAAGCGCCGCAGCCTTGCAAGAAAGAACAGAGAGCAAGGAGCTCTGCCGTGCACTTCCTGTGAGAACACAGAGAGGAGCCGTACAGCCCTTGCTCTCAGCACACACACCTCTTCTCTTACCAGCCGTTCATTCCTGCACAGCGCTGCTCAAACCCCTCCTCCATCTCTCCCTTCACAACGCCATACGCAGCCTCTCCCCAGCGATGAGCTCTGGGCTCTTTCATGCCTGTGCCATCATTGGGGCCTGCAGAACAAACCTGGGAGTTCAGAGGTTTGATTAGAATCGCTGCTACCGTGCAGGGACGGAGGGCTGAGATGCACAACATCCTCACCTGCTGGATGTTGGAAGGGGAGGTTCAGCAGCAGCTCGACTCGCCATGATTAAGTCCTCCAAAAGCCGCCTTCTTTCTTTCGGATCAGCAGACTGCAGACTGCAACCTTCTCCAGAGACATTATGAAACATGATTAGATTATTAAGCATAATCATTAAACATAAACAGATTACCTAAACCCGAGGAGAAAACACGTTTCAGATGGAAGACCACAAAAGCATCATATTCTATTCCAAGACAACTTCAGTTCCAATTTCAATTTCATGACTAGCATTTCACCCGCCCTGCTGTGGAAGGGGGGAAAGGAAGGAAGGGAGAGCCTTCAAGCCCCACATCCCTTTAGAGATCACCCTATAGCTCCAGATCATTCTATGGACCCACACAGCCCCTTAGAGGACCACATCCTCCAAACACCCTCTATAGCCTCATATCTCCTTATATTTAAATAGCCCACCACAGCCCTACTATAACCCTCACAGCCCACTTTTAGCCCCCCATACCTTCTCCAGCATAATATCCCTCTCTAGAAACCCTCTCCGGCCCTCTATCATCCTATACCCTCACACAGCCCGCCACAACCCCCTAAAAACCCACTATTGCCCCATATCTCCCTATATCCCCTCCATAGCCCCCTATAGCCTCCTACCCTACGAGAACCCTCCTACAGCCCACCCACAGAACCCTATAGCCACATAACCACCTATAAACCCGCTATAGCTCTCCCACTGCCCCCTATAGCCTCCCCAGAGAACCATAGAGCTCCCACAATAGCCCCCTACAGTGTCATATTATTCCCCTGTTCCCTACAGCCCCATAGAACCCCATGTCCCCTCTACAGTCCTAAAACCCTCCCTACAGTCCCCCAGTCCCTATAGCCCCATCGCCCCTTACAGCTACCCACAGCCCTACACTGGCCCTAGACCCCCTCCAGAGCCCCCCACACTCTCCCATATCCAACCTCATATCCCCCCAGAACCCTTCTAGACTCCATATCTCCTCTATATCCCCCAAGAGCCCCCCACAGACACCCTATATCCTCCCTCAGGCCCCCACAATCTCCTACAACACAACATCCTTCCCTAGAGCCCCCCCTCAACCCCTAGCACCCTCAACGCTCCCACATGTTACCACAAACCCCCAGAGCCACATATCCCCCTCGAACACACCTATAGCCCTTACAGCCCCCTCATAGAACCATGGAGCTCCTCCCAAAGCCCCCTACACACCCATATCACCCCTATACCACAACAGACCCCTAGAGAAACAAATCTCCCTACATCTCCCATATAGCCCTAAAAATCACCCTAAAGACGTCACAGCACTTTAGAGCCCCATATCCCCCAATAGCTCCCACAGATCCCTAGATCCCAACCATAGCCCCCTCTTTCCACATATACCCCAATACCCCTACTACAGTCCACCACAGCTTTCCAGAGCCCCATAGCCCACCTAGAGACACAATTAAGCTCCTTAAAGCCCCACACACCCATAGAGCCACCCCTAGATCCAGCCTGATAGCCCCCCCCATATCCTCCTACAACTTCCACACAGCCCTATATCCCTCTGCAGCCCCCCTAATGCCCCCAATAATCTTACATCCCTCCCGATAGCTCCCACAGACCACTACAGCCCCATATCCCCCAGTATCCACCCCTATAACCCACTATAGCCCCCTGTCGCCCCAAAGCACTACCCTATACCCCATACAGTCCCCTTTCTCCCTAGAGGATCCCCATGGCCCCTCACACCCTCCCTGGATTCCCAACACAGCCCCCTACAGCCCCATCTCCTCCTACAACCCACGCACAGCCCTACATCCCTCTATAGCACCCCCTGTGGCCCCACATCCCTCCATCCCCCTCTATTCCCAAAACCCACCGATATCCCCATATCCCTCGAGATCCCCACACAGCACCCTACAGCCACATATCCTCCCACATCCCCCAAATAGCCCCCAAAGCCCCTCAGCTCCCACATCCCCACCACATCTCCGCCACTGCCCCTACACCCACAGACCACCTCAGCCTTGGGGGGCACCGTGAGCAGAGCTGGAGGCTCAGAGTTCCAGGCCCTAATGGGGGCAGCAGCGCTGTGGTGGTGGGGCCCCGACTCCTTCAGCCGCCCCAAATCCCCGCATCCCACGGCGAAGGGGACGGCCACGGGCTGCCGTCTGAGGGGACAGCTGGGCGATTCCGAGCCGGTTGCCAACGGCGCGCTCTGCCCCTCAGCCAATTGGAGCTGGCGGTGCTGCCGCTCACCAATCAGAGGCCAGGGGCGGGCCAGAAATGCCGTTGACCAATGAGAGGCCAGCAGGGGCGGAATGGAGATGCCGATCACCAATGAGAGGCCACCGGGGGTGGGACAGAGCTGCTGCTTACCAATCAGAGCCAGCAGGGGCGGGATGGAACTGCCGATCACCAATTAGAGGCCACCGGGGGTGGGTCAGAGCTGCTTCTGACCAATGAGAGGCCAGCAAGGGCGGGATGGAGCCTCCGCTGACCAATGAGAGGCCGGCACGGGCCTGCACCGAGCTGGGAGCAGAGCGGACACCCCCAAAGCAGCGGCAGCGACAGGAAGCGGTTCCAAGAAGCAAAGTAATGGCGGCGAGGTGCTGCCGGGAGCAGCAAAAATGCGGTGAGGCTCTCCCTGAAGCACCACAGCGGTTTGTTTGCCCACAGACCACACACGTGTGTGGCCCCGTCCTTTGCGTGCAACCACATGCACGCACACACATGCAACCCCATCCCGTTGCACTGCAGTGCACGTGCAAAGACGCGTGCAGCCTCATCTGCAGCTCCACAGGCAGGAGGAGACGGGCCGAGGAGAGCGCTCCCTCGGATGAAAGGCAGTGGGCAGCCATGGCAAAGGCTGAGGTGCTCAGTGAGAGCTTTGCCTCGGTCTTTGCAGGTGGTCGGACCTGCAGCCCGACTTACAGAAGAAGGTGAGGAGTTCCCCAGCAGGAAGCCACAAACCCGGCAGGAACCTGCAGGGGAATCGCAGCATGTGTGGGTGCCCAGGAGGAAATGCAGCCCCAGCGTCTGAGCAGCGCCTGGCCATGGAGTGCTGCGGCCCAAGAACAGCGCTATTCTGCCCTTGCCGAGATGGCTTTCCAAGGAGGACTTGTCTGTGGGGGTCAAGGAGGTTATTTGGGTTCTGTGGGCTCGTTGGGGTCTGTCCTCACAAAAAGCAGAGGGCTGGCTCATCCAAAAGCTTGGTGATTGCTTGGAAGCCCAAACCCTTCTGGCCTGTGTCATGGTTTTGTAACTTCGCTATTGGTATTCCACATCATAACATCATGGACAAAAGAGAAGAACTACGTATCCCAGAGGACCTCACGGTCACAGAAGGAAGACACATCACGGAAGATACGTCATCTGGTTGCGCGCGCTGCTTCTTCACTTTCGCTTGCTGCCGGGAGAGGAGTGGGTGTGCTTTCCAAGCCAGGCGCCTTCATCAAGTTAGGCTTTCGGTTTCGGAAACTCTCTCACTCTCTCTCTCTCTCCCTCTCTATCGCTCTTTCGCTCTCTCTCCCTCATTTCATTTGGTTTATTATACTTACTCCCAATTAGATTGTATTGTATCGTGTCATCTTGCATCCCAACATCATAGTTAGTAAAATAAGTTCTCCTTCTTAGATTGTTGCCACCGCTTCGTTTTTTTCTCGGGAAGTCAGGGGGAAGGGGGGCCCACAAGCCTACTGCCCCCCTGTCACGGGCACAGATCTATCTAGGTAACTCCGTGACAGCCTGCAATAACGCCAATAGCACCACTGACCCCACTGAGCCCTTTGACCCAGTGACCCCAGTGACCTCACATGAACCCCATAATCCAACTGACCCCAATGATCCCCATTGACCCCACTGACCCCTTTAACCCAAAGGAGCCTTATAGACCCCAATGACCCCAATAACCCAAATGACCCACACTGACCCCAGTAACCCCACTGACTCCAATGACACGAATAACCTTCATTGACCGCAGTGACCCCCCTTGCCCCATTGACGCCAGTGACTCCCATTGACCCTAATGACCCCATTGACTCCAATAACCCCATTAACCGCACTGACCCCCACTAACCCCAGTGACACCCATGATCACCCATTGGGTGAGCCTCCTGTTGGTTTCTTCAAATTTGGTACCAATCCTGGGGACCAAAACCACAGCCTGAAAGGCTGGCACCAGTCCAGGGGCTTAAAGCCACAGCCCCAGCTAGAGAGGCCAGAAGCAGCCAAGGGCCTAAGGCCACAGACACAGGCGGGGAGCCCAGCACTGGCCCTGGGACTTAAAGCCACAGCCGCAGAGGCTGACATCAGCCCTGGGACTCAAAGCCCCAAACACAGATGCTGGCACAGGCCCGGGGTTTTGTTTTCTATGGGTTCCCCTGGGACTCCATTGACCACTCGGAGGGCCATACTGGTCTTGACTGGTTTTTAATGGGCTGCACAAGAGTCATCTTCACTTCTCCATTATTCAAATAACCCCATTGGGTGACCCTGGTGGTGGTTTCCTAAGATGTGGATCTGGGAGTCGCCCATTTCCTTCGCTTATGATGAAAGCACGGAAGCGATGCGGGCACTCGCTGAGGTCACAATCACTGCTGGGGTGGCAGCGTTTCCGCCACAGCTGGTGAGCAGAGCTGGTGCTCTGGTGAGCGTGCTGCACACCGAGGCTGAGCTCTGGGCCTTCCGTGGAACAGATCACCCTGTGAGAGCCCGTCAGAAGCACCGCGTGTGCACTCGTCGGTACTCTCTGCAGGGTTCCTGTCCCAAGGGAGATTTTGGGATCGAGACAGTCGGAGGAAGAGGGAAGCCAGCTCTTTGCAAGGGCCGGGGAAGTTCCTGTGCACAGAGGCCTGGGAACTTCATCATCCTCTGAGCCTTCAGCGGCCATGTCTCAGCACGGAGACGACCGCGGTTCCAATTGCTGCCGTCTGAGTGGCAAGGTATGGCTGGGCTTCTTCTGCTTGGTTCTTCCTTTCTCTTGTTCTCAAGGGGAAGGGACGGAGCAGGGGGAGCCCTGCTGGTCCTTGGTGACCTCAGTAACCGGTTGCATTCAGCGCTCACTGCTGACAGCCTGGGCTAACAACGCGGACGTGGCTCAGGCCGTCTTTTCCCTTAGTGATAATCAGTGTCTCAGCACTCTGATATCCCCTCTCTGGCACCATCTGGAACCTCTCTGCAAGCCTTGGCTGCCCGTTCCCACCACCGTTTCTTCCTTTCTCTCTTCAGAAGCGGCGCGGCGCAGTTCCCCGCGGTTGGGAGCAGCAGCCAGCAGGCTGCCAGAGATCCGACCGCGCCTTCCAGCGCACAGAGGGACGCAACAGGGACGGACGGTCCTTCATGCCATACAGAAGTGAGTTTCTTCGGCCCTCTGTCATGAAGTGTGAAGGAATGAATTTTGAGTATTCGTTCTGTGCGGGTGCAGCGCTTCAGGGGATGTCAAATGAGCATGCATTTGGAGTGCAGGAAGGAGCAGTGAGAAGTGAACTATCAATCAGTTTGTGTTTGGGCTGTCCAAGTAGCCTCTTTCTGTTTTCTGGGGGGACGTGGGCATACTGGGCAGTACTTCTGCTGCCTGCTGGTGTCTGTGAAATCAACACACCACCTGTTGTTGTAGGGACGGAGCCTGCGCGTCCATGGAGTGGTGCTGGGCAAGGCTGGAAACGCAAAGCCTCCGCAGGTAAGAAGCTCTTGCGAGCTGTGCTGACTGCAGAAGTGGCATAATGTTGTAGCAGCAGAAAGGCAAGCTGAAGAAACTGCTCTTGAGGATCAGAAGATTGTGGTTGGCTGTGCTCAAATCTTCCGCCACAGAGATGCTCTTCATGTCTTTCTTGTCGCCTTTCTGCCAGAAGCTGATGTGAGCGGCCTTCCATCAAAGCGCAGCCTTGCAGAAAGGCAAGGCAGAAGCGCCCAGTGTGGCACAGCACCAAAGAGAGGTACGGACACACAGCAGGCACCTGGGTTTGGTGCACTGTCTCTCTAGTGAGGCTTTCTGTCCGTCCTTTCCTGGGACTGTGGCCGTTGTGTGTTGGTTGTGGTCTTAATCCCTGGCATGTACAGTAAGCATTCCTGTGCTGATTAGAAATGTGAACCCACAGTCCAGCCAAGATCCTATGATCCATGACCGTGAGCACTCGAGATGAGATGTCCTGGTATTGTGACCCGTTTTGCAGACGGAAAGTAGTGTTGGGCTCTCATTAAATCTCCTTATTTTTCCTTTCTTAACAGAGATTGGTGCTGAGCCAAATGCCAAAATCTATGTCAAAGTGGTCCAGCAGGTCCATACTGAGAGAGCATGTCAAAGAGCAGCAGCTCAGGCTCCACACCAGGCTGGAGGTCCTCTTAGAAGAGCAGGTCCCAGCACAGGGGGAAGACCTTCCCCTGCCGTGTGCCCCCGCTCTGTCTCCAACACCCTGGCTGGATGTAAACGCAAGGCCTTGGAGGAAGGGAAACCAACAGCAGCTCAGCTGCCTTCCAATAAGAGAGTGAGGGGGCCGAGTGGAGACGGCGTGCCGGCTCCAGCAGCACACCCTGGGCCTGCTGCTGCTCGGAGCTCCAAGCAAAGAGGTGAGAAGGTGCTGTGGTACCCGCCGTGCTGAGGCATTTCCCTGTGCGAGCACACTGAGTTTGCTTAGGGTTGGCTTTGCTTTTTCCTACTCCATGGAGGGAAAAAGAGTGGAAGGCAACAAAGTCCAAAGGCAGTGAGGTGCCAGAATGTGTAACCCTGTCTCTTCTTGTTAACTCCATGGTGGTCTTCTGCACGTTCCCCTGGAAATGTCATTCACAGGGAGGCTTCCTAGTCCCATTTCCTCTGTCTTTTTGCTGCCTTCTGCTTGTACGGCACCAATGTTTCTGAGGTTCTGCTGATGACAAAATGCATTCATCTTTTTTTTTTGCCTTATAGCAAGAAGACAGCGACAGAAAGAGAGGAGAGTGGAGCTGAAGAAGGCTGCCCTCAGAGCTGCTGCTGCACGTGCAGAGGTGAGTCCTTGGTGAACACAGACACGGCTCTTGTTGTTCTCAGGGCCTCTGTCTGTCACACATGAAAGGAAGAGACTGTAAAATCCCGAGGGAAGTGGTGTCCTGTTTCTACCCTCACTCCGTTTCTTCCCAGGCCTCCGCAGTGGACAGCCTTGTGGAGATGATGCAGAAGCTGCAGCTGAAGGACTGAGAGGAGGAGCATAAGCAGGAAGCAGCTTCTGCAGTGCGCGGCGTTACAGGGCAGCACTGAGTGCCGCCCATCTCAGCACTCCACCTTCAAACGTAGTCATTAAACACCAGTCAAATTTATAGATTCACAAAGAGCGCACGGCCTGATTTGTCCAGCGGCACTCGGAGAGCTGCTGCACCACCTCCTCGTTATTGGTCTCGCGGCGCTCGCTCAGAACTGCCATAGCTCCGTCAGCAAATGCTGCCGTCCAGTGATGCAATGGATGCAGCAGTCCTTTGCACTGCCCACAAACAGACTGTCTGCAAAGCACGTGCAAAGAGCTGCTGGGAACAAAGCCTGGCCATGAGCGTGCTAACTTGGAGAGCAATGCTGTGGAGATTGCTGAGTTTCCCAGGGCAGCACTGAGCGTTTTTTGCTGTGATGACGGGTGTACAATGAGCAAAGTTCAGCAAAAGGACGGCGTTTTCTGAAAAAATGACAGGCTGTTGGTCCAGAGCAGCATCTCTGCAGCTTAGGACCACCAGGCTGCCATCCTGGCACTGTTCTGCTTGCAGACAGCGCTCCAGGTTGTGGCACTCAGAGGGCGTCCCTCTGCCGTGCAGCCCTCCCCAGTGCCTGCCTGCCTGTCACTGTTGTGGCTGGGATGGAGCTGTTTCCTTTGCAGTGCCTGCTATGGCGCTGTGTCCTGGTTCTGTCAGCGCTCCGTGCCGTCCTGCAGGCTGTTGTGCAGAGCGCAGTGCTGCGGAGCTGTGCTTCCCGGCCCTGTGCTCTCCAGCACTCTCACGGGAGTTCTGCCGCTCCCAGCAATCTCCTGTTCCCAGGAGCCTCCGCTGCTCCCTTGCACGCGCATCTGTGTGCAGGGATGTGTGCAGAACCATACACCCAAGTGCAAAGATTTCCCTGCACACACACCTGTGCATTCACACACACGTGGAATCGCATCCTTGCACAGCCCTGTGTGCGTACTCCATTCATGTACACGCAAAAGTGTGATAAAACAAATGGCCTTGTGCAAAGACCTTGATGCACTCTCCCGTGTTCATGCATACATACACATGCGTGCACTCCATCCCTTTGCACACCCACGTGCACGACGACACGAGCGCTGCTCTGGCCTTGCACACAGCCATGTGCATGCGCACACATGCAAAACTTTCACCTGCAAGCACCGTGCACACAGCCACGTGCAATGCACGCTCGGATGTTCAGCACCATCTCTGCACACCCCCGTATGCACGCATACCTGCACTCACAGCTCGAGGACAAAATGCTGCTGGCACGGCACAGCCAACACGCAGGTGGTGGGCAATGTCAGAAGGAAAGTCGCCCCCTTACGCTCATTCATTCTCCTCTCTTGAATGAACGCATCGGGGCACAGCTGGAGCCCCATCCTGAGATGTGTTGTGCTGTGGGGTTCCTCGTCGGTGGGATATGGGGATCCTGGGATGGTGATGGCGGTCCTCTCAGAAACTGTGGGAGTCCGAGAAGCCGGGGCGGAGGGGGCTGAAGAGGTTAAGGATGTCTGAAGGAGGAAATAGGGGAGTTCAGTGGGAGCTCAGAGGGGGACGTGGGGTGCTGCTGGGGACTGTGGAGCTCTGTGAGGTCCCTGGTTGCTGGGGGGAGGTGTACCGGGAGAAGGTCCTTGAGGAGCTATGGGGCTCTGTGGGGGTTGTGGGAGGGATATAGGGACATCGGGGGATATGGGAACACAGGCTGCAGGAGCAGAATGCTGTCCAAGAGAAGACAAGATGTGGGCTGCAGGTGGGACACAGGGACATGGGGTAGTATGGAGACAGAGGGGGTATGGGAGGATGTGGGGAGCAGTTTGAGGTAAAAAGAGGGGGGGGGATGGGCAGAGTTGCAGTGGTTTCAATTCATCCTGAGAGGGGACTGGGCGTCCCTGTGGCCCAAAAATGGGGCCCTGAGCCGTAAACCCACATGAGCCATAACCCAAGATGACCTCATCGCCCTCTATGTGCGTGACTGCATGGCTGCACGTGACCCACAGCCCTGGGGGAATCATACCCCCACATGACCCTGTGACTCCCTGACTCTGCCTGCCCCCATCACGCTGCGACCCAATTCCATTTGGCCCCATAACTCTGGGATCCCTGCCCCCACCTCTCCCAACCATACAACCCATGTGACCCGTAACTCCATGTCACCCCATCTGACCCCATCACTGTGACTCAGAACCCCACCTGAACCCATAGCCCCACATCACCTTGTAACTCTGTGACCCCGCAGGACCCCCATGTGACCCACGACCCCACGTCCTCACCCCATGTGTTCGTAGAACCAGCTGCATGTGGGGAAAGGCATCTCCTTCTCGGGGTGAGGCTGTGCCACAGCTAACCCAAGGAAGCCATGGGGCAGGCTGCAGCCGTACGCCTCAGTTTGGAGAGCTGGGAACTGGCTGAAGGGTCCAGGAGAAGGACATGAATGCTTCTGTAGGGAAATACCTGTCCCAGGGTTTGGTGGGTTGGTAGCTTCTGTTTCTGTAAGTGGATGAGAACAGAACAAACTGATCCCACTGAGACCGGGGGAGGGATTGGAGCATGGCTTGAACCACAAAGAGAGCAGGGATGGACTGAAGTAAATCAACTCCTTCACGGGACAGTGGCAGAAGAAATCCAAGTCAGCTGCAGAACGAACAACACAACCCCTTACAAAAGGGCATCCCAGACTGGGGCTGTTGCAGCAGTAGGGGCAGTGCCTCTTGGAAGGGATCTCGCAGTGGGGAAGAAACTGCTCCAACATCTGCACTTGCAGCAGCTGCTGCAACGACCCCGAGAAATGGGCAGAGCACTCTGAGGGCAGCGCAGCACGAGGAAAAAGGAATGCACGGTGGTGCAGAACGAGCGCAGAAGGATGGGGAGCAGCAGCGGTGGGATCCCCCTTTGGCACGGCCACCCACCGCTACGGGACTGCAACAAGGAGCTGCACCCTGCCGTGGTCAGCATGGCTCTGTGTGCCAGCTGTGTGCTGCTGGAAAGCACCCGAGCGGTTACGGGTGGGAGAGTGGCAGAGGAAATCACCGAACATCTGCAGGGATAGCACAAGGCAGGCTCAGTGTGACAGCTGTGTCATCGTGCAGCAGAGAGATGCTGAGCAGAGCACAGCAGGGCCAGGACGTTCTGACCAGGGGGAGGTGGAGAGTGCACATGAGATAAGGCACAGCTGCAGGACAGAGCATGAGACCCAGCACGTGCAACAGCTGCAAGAAATCCTGCCTGCCTGTCTGCATAGAAAAGCACACAATCAGCCCGAAAGGAACACGTTGGCCATAGACCTCCTCTGGAAAAACTGCACAGCGGATGCGTGGTGGAGACTGTGAGCCTGCAGTGCCCAGCCAAGGGGGAACAGGAGAGCAGTGGGTTCCATGGGAGGAGAGCTACAGGAGCAGAAGGAGCTCACAGAGGAGAGTGCAGTAACGCCATAGTAATAAGGAATGAGTAATAAGGAATGAGCATTGCTGCTGCACTGAGAGCTGTGCTTGGTGGAACATGAGGGATACGAGTGTTTCTCGCACACCCCAGAGGCACCGGGGGAGATGTGCTGAGATGTAAGGAAGCCTCATGGGGTTGTGGGGCAGATAAAGGACGCCTATGGGAGGGCTTCAGGAGAACTTTGAGGCAGCCTTGCAGCAGAGCCACACCTGGGATCTGCCTTTACCCAACACACTGCTGCTGGCCATGGGCTGCGGGCAGTGATGGGGCTTCTCTGGGGCTGCTCTAGGATGGCTCTGGGGCTGCTATGGGCAGCTATGGGATACACTCATGGAGCATCTTCCATAGCCCCCAGCTAACCCCTCGACCTCCATCTTGTCCCGCAAGATGAGGGCAAGATGAGTGTCAGGGGAATATTCAGGCTGCTGACCTACAGTGGCCCCAGAACCACCTTATAGTACCCCCTGAACAAGACAGGAACAGACCCATCCCTGCCCACAGCCTCATATGGGGTTATGGTGCTCACAGGGTTATGGGACATGTGGAGCCTCGGGGTCACGCGGAGTTCTGTGGGGTTCTGGCCTCATGTGGCGTTATGGATCAGGGCACCACCTTTGGGACACAGGGAACCCCAATCCCCTCTCAGGAAGAAATCAATGAATGCACTCCAACACCACTCCACATCCCCCATTCTGACCCCAAACCTCTCCCCACGAGCCCCGAGACCCCCCACATACCCATGCCACGCC